>NC_138374.1:120227654-120286386 GCF_054177405.1 Leptonychotes weddellii
GTTCTGCATGGAGCACTGGGTGTTATGCACAAACAATGAATCACGGAACACTACATCAAAAACTAGTGATGTAATGTATGGTGATTAACATAACAATTAAAAAAGGAAAAGAAAAAATATATATACTTCAAAACCAAAAAAAAAAAAAATTGGTTGGCTCTTTAACATGGCATCTTAACAAGACAAAGACCAGAAGCATTTATTTTATGACCAGCGTGTGTATTGGACAGTTGCAGTTCTCGTGCCTCACAGTCTGAAGGGCCTGGACTGTGTAATGTGACAATAGTCCTGGAAATAGAAGCAGAGTGTCTTGTGTTTATATGGACTCAGTTCATATCCATTAGACAGTGAAAATAACTACATAGTGGTGGAAGGTTTTCGAAAACCTTTGTGGAAGAGTTATTCTATCCGGGCCTTGAATAATTGGCTGGCTTTTGAAAACTGGATGGAGGTTAGGCAAAGGCATTTTAGATGGATTGTAGAGATTAACCAAAGGCCTGGAGAGAGTGAAGGCCAGGGCTCATTCAAGAAAAGGCAATTAATCCAGTATGACATGAAGGTAAGAAAGTACCCAGAGAGGAGCAATGGGAATTATACCATCAAAGTCTCACTGGAAGTGTTTTCAATTCCAAAAGGAGAGATTTGAACTTATTTTATATGTCATGGGAAGTGACATGGTCAAATCTGTGCTTCAGAAGGTGATGTCTGTGGCTATTCAGAGGATGGATTGAAGAGACGAGACTGGCAGAGGGAAAAAAGTCACAAGAATTAGCAAGCAGTGAGGACCTACACCAAGGCAGTGCTAATAGAGAAAGAGCAAGTGATATGTCTCCTACACTCATTGATGGGAAAAGGAAGATTGACAGAACTCAGTGATGGAATGAGTAAGGGAGAGAAATACTTCGTTATTACTATTGTAAAACTGAACTCTCTTCCTAAGCTTCTCTTATTATACGACCTGCTAAACCATGGAATAAAGCTTAGGGTGGAGCCAGTTTGGATTCTATCCCATGGAAACTCAAGAATAATGCTTTTAAAATCTTATCTACATGTTGCCCATACCTTTGCTGTGAGCCTGACGACTGGGTAAGCCTGTATTAAGAATATCCATGGTATTTCACTATGCTGTGTGGATGGCTGCTTATTCAATAAGATGTGGGAAGATTCAGCCTATAGCTTATGCTGGCATATGCGTCATCTGGATTATTTTCCTGCTGTCTATAGGTGATCCCTGCAGAGTAGTCTTATTTTCCTACTTACTTGACATGTAGAGGACTGTTGCAGACTTGAGTGATTTAGGAAATGTATTCTGGTCAGTGGGGGGCAGTGTCGCATAGCAGAAAGAGGACAAATTGTGTCGTCAGAGATTTGTGTGCAATCCCTGTGGCATGACTGTCCCTTAATCCCAGGGTTCCCAGCCCTGAATTATCTTTAGAATCACCTGGGGTTTCTTTCTAAAATGTAGATTTTCACCCTTTATCCCTTCAAGATTCTGATTCAGTCAGTTTGGGATAAGGCCCTGAAAAAGGTGGGGTTCTGTTGTGGTGGTGGTTGTTTTTTAAACATCCTAAGTAATTTTGATAGCTAAATTTGGGAATTAGCGATTTAATGTGAGTTTCAACTTTCACAGGGTTGCTATGAACATTGAGTTTTATAAAATTTAAATCACAATAAAATATCAATTGCTAATTAGATTACTTCTTGAAATAACTATCCATCCCCTTTCTAAATACGTCTTCAATTTTTATCAGTTTGAAGCTCTACTATATGAGAACATATTTGTTTGCTTTTTATGCATTGTGACAGCAAAGAGAAAACTAATAAACCCTGTCCAATAGGTATACATAATACATAAGTATAGGATTAATTTTAGATGTTGAAGAGATGATAGGAAGTAGAAGACCCGTGCTTGAATTTTTGTTAAATATGAGGAATAAATACCAGTTTCTAAAAAATGGCAAAGAAACATAAACAGAAATTGCTTCTATATATTTTTAATACAAAACTCATTTTTACTGACGCTGTGATAATTTAATTTACAAATAAATTCTGACTTCCCAGTTTTAAGAGCAATAGCTTAAGTTAAATACATTGTTCTTTTCTTCATCTCTTTCAAGCCAAAAACAAACAAAAAATACAAAACACCAAAAACCTTTGCAAGCATCAATAATAACAATGGTGGTTTCAAAAACATATTTTCCAAACAGCCGTCCAAGTTAAAGAGATCGCAGCAGTTCAATACAATCTCTATATAATAACATGTAGCATAAATATCAGTTGATCTTGAAGCTTATAGCATGTTTTAATCGGTTTCAAAACCTTTATTCACAGTTTCGGTGTAACTGGAGTTACCTGGCCTTCTCAGTTCTGAGGGATTTTCTGATATGTCCACTGTTTTTTTATGACAGGACCACAGTATCTCCTTCCTTCTTCTGTCTCTCAGGTCTCATCTTGCTTATGTGCCTTCAACCCTTAGGCTGGATAACTTCCATGTTAATCCATTTCGAGTTATTTGCTCTTCCCCTGGGCCTGTGGAGTCACTCAAAAGGGCCAGGTTGTTCACCCAGGGGGCGGTAACTGGCACATTCCTCTGTCCTTGATACAATCTTCAGTTCTCTCCAGCCAGGAACTGATCACTTTAGACTATTAGCCTGAAGTTCGTTCAGAAGATTTAAGTACATATTCGATTTGAGAAACCTGGGATAGGAGTCCTTTTCCATAAGAGTATATATAATTTTTTGGGCTTCATCAAAACACGTGGGGGTTGGTGCTTTAATCTTCTTGGCTGTAGATTCTCGAGTGTGGAAGTCAATGTTGATCTAAAAAGAAATACTTGCTAATTAATACACACTTCCAATGTATTGCACATTTTACTATGTGATTATGTTTGTTGAAGCACCTCAAGATAATGGCATTAAGCCCTCATTTATATCAGCTCAATTATCTTTTAAATGCCTCCTCCAAACCAGCTCTATACTAGATATGAAGGAGGTAAAAAGAAATATCACAAAAAAATCTTTGTTCCAAGTTGGCCCATTGTATAGTTGGGAGATGCAAAAGAGGCAAACATGAACATTTTAAATATCCATACAAGGTGATACATGCATCAGAAAAAGTGATGTGGTCATTTAAAATTTATAGGAGAGAGGACACTTTGTGTAGCTACTTTTTGCTTGACCAAGAATATTTAACTGGAAGGTGGGACTATTACTAACTGAAAATATTTCTGCTGCTGGAATTGTATGTATTACACTAATCCGTATTTTATCCTAATGTAAAATAAGCTAACTCATTAAGGACATTCTGGGATGCAGTTCTGGCTGGTAATACTGCTACTCTTTACCCCATCCCTATCATGTTAGCTAATTTTGCAAAATCAATCTTTTCATTCTACTGTCTTCAGATATAGAAAATTAGATTATTATTGCACTGAACTATTGAACGTACCTAAATATTTAGCAGTGAAATTATGATACTTAAAAAAGATCTAATCTTGCTATGTCTGCAGAAAGCTATTTCTGCACCTAAGTTCCTTTACACATAAACTGATGATAATGAAGATAATACTCACTTGTTTAGCAGCATCTGAATGCACAAATGCTTTATATATTTTCTCTGCTTTGCAATGCAAAAGATCAGACTCCGTTTTTTTATAGTCTTCACAAGCCAGCCAGAACTCAATGTTCTCCTCACTGAACTCAGACTTTAGGAAATTTCCAAAGACATCTTGACCAACTAAAAAGAAAGGGTGAGGGGTGAGATAATTAAATTAATTGAGCCAGTAAATGGATACTTCAAAGAAGAAATTTGCAAGAAAAATACTATTGTGTTGTCTAGGCTCTAAGGTAAGGGATGGCTAACCTGAAACAGCTGTGTTGTAAATCATAAAAATGGGAAGACCTCAGAGATTCCTTCACTGATAGTTTATCTGGGGCCAGACGAACCTGTCCACAGTCCCACAGCTGCTTAGTCATGGCTACACAACTGTGCTTTGTTTCTATCTGCTAATTAAGATTCTGCTCTTGTGATTACAAAACAATCTCTTCTCTTACAAATACCAACTCCTAGCCAGACTGTAGAGTATTTTAGGGAAGCAAACATTGATGAAGATCATTAACATCATGTTCATTATCAACAAATACAATTTCCCCATCCAATTCATATTAGTTAGAAAATGTGCTGATGTACTGATTCTACTTGCTAGTGTTACTGAGGCTTTTAAAGGGGCCATTTCTATACCATTTATTTGTTTGGTTGGATGTAAACTAAGTCAGATGATAAGAGGGATGAACCACATTGTACTACTTGACACCCTCCCCCTCAGCAAGGATTCTTAAGAGTGTTTGTTTGTGGGGAAAAAAGGATTAAGTTCATCCTCTAGATAGAGACCACACTGCTCATCTCAACCTGATCGAAGTCCTAATCCCAAGAGACTTGCAATTCCCATGATGAGGGAAAGACAAGCTGATCTCATTCTTTACCTTCTCTTACCAGAAACTCCCTACAAGACTCTGCTTAAAAATTCTTTTTATCATATCTGTGTTATCATGTATCATGTTATATATAATGCAATTATATACTGTGTTTCTCAACTTCTTTCAAGGCAGCAAGGCACTGTGTCCTTGTTTTTGAATCCTGGGTGCTTCTAAAATGCCTGCCACAGAGAAGTAGGCTAAATGAGTAAATGAATGAATGAATGAATAATAAAATAGTGAATTGACTGAATGAATCTTACTTCTTACATCCAGCAGTTACAAAAATACATTCTATAGATAGCTTTCAGAATGGCAGTTCACACGTTGAGATATTTGATTTACTTTTAAAAAACTAAACTTGAAACTTCGGAACCCCAGCATAATTTTAAATTTTGCTCCCATAATGATCCATGGTAATACCTAATTGTCTCGGCAAATTTGCCCGAAGGACAGTGACAGAACTGAGTGCTAGGTCAGCATTACACTACAACGAGGCACAATATGCTGAAGCTATTAGTGACTACAGAAAAACTGGAATACAACTTTTCACACACTCTTCTATCCAGAATACTATATTTTAATGAAGTCATTCAATCTATTAGTGCATTGAGCTAAACCCAAAACCATTTAGTAGTTAATCATACTTACTTTGGTTTGCAAGTAGTTTTTCCAGAGATTGAGACCACTGCATTACTTCATTAATGGAGAGTCTGCTGGGGACAAAATTCACATAAATTAGTAAAATATTCTTGTGTGTGTGCAATCACACATGAAATCAGAATGGCTGCTACATTTTGATAACTCCATGAACTAAGATTCTAGTTCCATACATTTTCTTAAAATTTATCTATAAGAAAACAAAACTTCCTTTAGAATTACTACAGTTATGAAAATATCTGCCAATAAAATGTGAAGAAATCCAAATACATCTACTCTAACAGTGTAGCAAATAGCAAATTATGCACACATATGTTGGTACTTAATTTACAGTGATGCTAATGTAGTCTACTCTTACTTGGCTTGTTACTTAAAAGAAACAAAGTCTAGTATGTGCAGTATTAATCACTTGCTAGAATAGAGAGATAATGCACAGGCTTCTCTTAAAATGATAGTTCAGCATATTAGTATACATACATGTCTTTGGACTTAGAAGGTTTAATTCCAGGTTCCAGATGTGGGATCATAGATCTCAGGTACGCTTTCACATCCATTCTACTACAAAAGATACAAACATGAATATTTGCATTTCTTCAGTAGAATACATTTTATTTGCACAAGGAACATGAAATAGACTTTTCCAAGGAACAAGGCAATAATAAAAAGAGCTGTTACAACAGTTTTCTATATTAAGATTGAGCTAATTTTTATGAGCCAAAGTCTGCAAAAATTTCCACATAATTTAATGCCCTATTGTGATTCATTTTTTAAATACAACTGAATGTACTTATATACATATACAACAGCTAATTTCTCTGATTTAATTAACTAAATGCTCATATTTTCTTCCAGTCATTCTCAATCCTTCTGCCATTAAAGATAATCTAAGTCCAAATTCACAAAGTGAGACACCGAATGAACTTACAAAGTCTTTGGCCTCTTTTTATGCATTTTATCATCTAGAAGTGAATGATCAGTTTCTTTTAATTCCTTTGGATTAGCAGAGAAGAACATTCCTGGCATTTTGTCTAACCTTGGCGTGGAGAAGGCTGCTCTTCGTATAGTCCTCACTCGGCAAATATCTGCTCGTCAACATATCTGCTGCTTTATATAGTAAAGGCAGACGGGCTCTTGCTGTTCAAATGAGTCTGTTTATCAAGTGATGTTACCACAGACACTGGAAGTTCCCTCTTTCTTGGTGTGTTATGACGTGTATCTTGAAAAAAAGAAGCATACAGTGATGTCTTGTGGTTGAAACTCAACCAAACGAGAATAGGTCACTTGATTAAAAAGAAAGAAAGAAAATTAAGCATACAGAGGCACACACCCATATACCACATGTCTAAAGTATTAGCAGCATCAGTCTTTGGTTTGAGGGGACACTTGTTTCTTCATGAAGATTGCATATTTCAATAAAATATTTCATTTAGTGTACTTATTGTATCACACAGAAACTCAGTATTAGAGATGTATCCCTTCAATTCTTTGAATAATCCTTGATTATAAAATTCATCTGATCACAATATTTTTACTTTTTTATTTTTTTAAAGATTTTATTTATTTATTTGAGAGAGAGAGAAAGAGCAGGAGCAGGGGGAGGGAGAAGCAGACTCCCTGCTGAGCAGGGAGCCGATGCGGGGCTCAATCCCAGGACCCTGGGATCATGACCTGAGTCAAAGGCAGACACTTAAACGACTGAGCCACCCAGGCTCCCCTGATCACAATATTTTAAAGAATTCTTTTTTTTTCTTTCAGAAAGTAGTGTAAAGTAAACAATTACTTTTTTGTTTGATTATTTGTGTATATATTTGATAGGAAGGAGAGTTATGAGAGGTTATCTTAACTTTTCCCCACCGCACCTCCCATCCCTTACTTCCATGGCATGAAATTTCCATGTTAGTGTTTTCCAAAGTATGTGCTAGACCTTCTGCTGGTGATATACAAGATAACTTTAAGGGGCTCATGAATATTAATATTTACTAGGAATATAATTAATATATCAAACTGTGATTTTTTGTATATTACTGCTTAGGATAAGAATAAAGGAAAATTAAACATAACTATAAATACATAAAAGTAGAGTTAACATACTAATATGGTACAATATGTAAATATAATGACACTAAAGAATCACACAGTATCCAAAGAAAACTGCCCAAGATAAATTGAGAGTATATTTGGATAGGCCAATAATGTGTACTTCTTAGGGGATGGTCTTCCAAATTTTGGCATTATCTCTGGAGAGAGCCAGTCTAGCTTTAATTAAGATTAAGGATTTACAAAACCACAATGAGATACCACCTCACACCAGTCAGAATGGCTAAAATTGTAAGTCAGGAGATGATAGATATTGGCAAGGATGCGGAGAAAAGGGAACCCTCTTACATTGTTGGTGGGAATGTAAGCTGGTGCAGCCACTCTGGAAAACAGTATGGAGGATCCTCAGAAAGTTAAAAATAGAGCTACTTTATGACCCAGCAATTGCACTACTGGGTATTTATCCCAAAGATACAAATGTAGGGATCCGAAGGGGTACGTGCACCCCGATGTTTATAGCAGCAATGTCCACAATAGCCAAACTGTGGAAAGAGCCAAGATGTCCATCGACAGATGAATAGATAAAGAAGAGGTGGTATATATATACAATGGAATACTACTAAGCCATCAAAAAAATGAAATGTTGCCATTTACAATGACATGGATGGAACTAGAGGGTATTCTGATAAGCGAAATCAGAGAAAGACAATTATCATATGATCTCACTTATATGCAGAATTTTAAAAAACAAAACAGAGGATCATAGGGGAAGAGAGGAAAAAATAAAACAAGACAAAATCAGAAAGGGAGACAAACCATAAGAGACTTTTAATCATAGGAAACAGGTTGTTGGAGGGGAGGGGGCTGGGAGTCTGGGATAACTGGGTGACAGACATTAAGGAGGACACATGGTGTAATGAGCACTGGATATTATATAATACTGATGAATCACTGACCTCTGCCTCTGAAACCAATAATACATTATATGTTAATTAATTGAATTTAAATAAAAAAAGAAAAAAAAAGTTTACCAAAATCCCCCCTCCAAGAAAGATTAAGGATTTAAAGAAAGCAAACAAACAAAAAAACACCCCAAAACAAAACTTAAATCCAATGAATTAGGTGACTACTCAGTGATGAAGGTAGAGGCGTTAGTGCAATGTAAGCTTTTATAGAGTTTATCAATGAGTATCCAGTTTAACGTAAACCTCCTTTGTTTTTTGTCCCTGAAAAGACAAAACAAATTTTATACAGAGAGGCTTCTGATGGTGTTATGTAAAGTTGACAAGAAGAAGAGAGTAATACTTTTCGGTATTATTTGATGATAGAGTATTCTATCAAGATAAAAAATAATTGAAGAAATCATATTTATAATATTTCAAAATTCACTTATTAAACACTCACGAATATGTATATTACTCTGTATGTGCAAGCATCTTTTGATGTTTGCAAGATAACATGATGCAGAAAGAGAGCTAGTGAGATGAGCTAGCCACTTTGGAAGTGACCCAAACAAAATCAATGGGCCTTAAAAACTGATGACAGAAGGGCATTTGTTTGTATATTTCTTGTGGTTCAGTCTATATTTACTTTTCTGTTAAAATCTTCAACATTGTTCATGTTGGTTTATCTGGTAGCCTCTCATTTCTCTAGATAATTGTGGGTACATTATGTTAGAAAAACATAATTTAATATTTATTTTTATTGGCCTGCAATTATTGTTATCCAAATATGCTGACAATGTGTAGAGTATGTTTCTGCAACAATAGTTCCTTCAGAGGCAAATTAACAATATTAGGACAAAGCAGCAAAGGTTATGGGGCCATGTAAGTTTGGGAAATTAAGGTTAAATAAGGTTCTTAAATTGGTTAAGGCAGATCTTCTGAGAGCCTTTAATATGTTAATACATATGTGTCTATCTCTAAAAGGAGGGTAGAATATGTGGCAATTTTCTAACATTTTTGAGACATGAACCCTCATTAGGTAGAGAATGTAGTCTGCAGAAATAATATTCTCTGGATAGATTAGGAAACTCGGGTCTGAGATAGCGATAAGTATTCACATCATCTATTAATAATTCTTTTACACCTCTAATTTTTTGCTACCTAAATACTGACTTCCAAGTTCAAGCATTTGCAAGCAAGTACTTGCATGTAATTGCATGCTTCCAAGCCCAAATAGAGAATTAAACTCCCGATAGAGGGGGTCCTACTGAAATTCCTATGTCACAATTGACTGTTGAAGCCAACTCCACGGCACACTAATGTAGCTGCTCTCTCAAAGGCTGCTTGCTAGCACATGGAAAGCATGTATGTGCCAGAGCCAGGCAAATTTGGCGGGCTGGATCAGCAAGGACTGATGAGTCCAGGGCAGGGCATTGAAAATTCTCTATGAATCCTACAGTGTCACTGTCTGGCCCCTCTTTGTGAAATTCATTAAGAAAAGACAAATGACAAAATAGTAACTTTACTGAATCTATCACTTTGGTTGAAACTGTAGAGAATTTGATAAAAGCCAGTAGAAGAAACAGTGGCTCTCATAAACACAATCTTGTTTGTATATTTCCTCTGTGAAATTGTGCATAAGTAATTACTGGAGTCGTAAGAAAAGGAATATTGCATGTGGTCTTAGTGTTATTTAAAAAAAAAATTAATAGACTTTAGTTTTAGAGCCGTTTAGGTTTACAGGAAAACTGAGAGGAAAGTACAGAGAGTTCTCACATACTCTCTCCACCTGGCCACAGCCTTCCCCACCATCAACATCCCGCATCAGTGTGGTATTATTTGCTGATGAACCTATGTTGACACATCATCATCACCCAAAGTCCTTAGTTTACATTATGGTTTCCTCTGATGGTGTACATTCTACGGGTTTTGACAAATGCATAATGACACGTATCCCCCATCATAGGATCATACAGAATAGTTTCCCTGCCTTAAAAATCCCAGGGTGATATTTTAAAATGTCTAGGAGATTGGTTCAATAAAACATTTCTGATTATGGCTATCAATTTCAACGGGGAAAATTTTAATTTTTGCTGAGTTGATTTTACATTTTGGCTTCAATTACTCCAGCCACCTGAATCCTAGTAGGGAATGCTTGGCTATATGACTTTCTCAAACTTGATATTGATTAAACTGATTTTGAACCTTTGCTGAAATTTTGTTGTGGAAGTTAGGAATTATGGGGAAAAGGACATAATGAGTATGAGATTGTATCTTAAAAATGAAAATATATCTATACCATTAAAGTCAGTGACATGAACAGAAATTTTGATTCATTAAAACAAAATGTCTTGAGGGGTCCCTGGATGGCTCAGTCGGTGAAGCCTCCGACTCTTAATTTAGGCTCAGGTCATGATCTCAGGGATGGAGGATTGAGCCCTGCATGGGGATCTGTGCTGAGCCTGGAGCCTGTGTAAAAAAATTTCTCTCTCTCCCCCTCTGCCCCTCCCATCCTCTCCCCCCACCCCCACAAGCACTCTCTGTCTCAAAAAAAAAAAAAAAAATTAAATTAAGTTTTAAAAAGTCCAGATTTAAGAAACTTTACTTGCAGTCCTACAATGTACCCGATATAGGTACTGCAAATAGAAAGATGAATGAATCTCTGTCCTAAAGGGTTTACAGTATAGTAGAGCAAATGTATTTAAGCAAGTAGTCAAAGTGAAAAGTGCCATCAGAGAGGAATGCATAAGAGGAGTGATTAACTCTGGATGCGTGGGACAGAAACAAAATGCTGTTTCCATTTACTGCAAAAACAGCATGTATCTCTTCTCTGCCTGTTTCTGCATTCCAGATCAACACCCCTTGGAAAGTATAAAAGGCTGCAATGGAGAAACTGGTCTTCAGCAAGTAGACACCTCTTACATGTATACTGATCATGGAAGAATGGATCCTCTATGTAAACACAAGGCTTTGCAGAATTTAAAAGTGGCTCTGAAAGACTTTGTTGAATTAGCATAATCACTCAACCGTTCAGGAATTAAGACAAAGACTCACTACTTTTTGGGCTCTTGCAACCTCCAGGTTTGTAGGTAGGGCTGCCAATAGTGCTTCAGCTACATTTCATAGAGTTTATTTGAAAAGCTTCAACAAAGGTAAATTTGGAAGGATTTTTCTCTATGTCTAGGTAGAGGGATATAATCACACATTTTAGACTTGCTTATGATTTTATTTTCTAAATGAAGAAATCACCTGATAAGTTTGAGTAAGATATTTGCAACTTGGTGAAATTCAGTGATCTCAGAAAACTCAAACTGAGCAAGATAAGAATCTAGTTTCTTTTTCTCACTCTGTTCTAATCTACTTATAGTCAACACCAAACACCTCTTTTCTATTATTTAAGTGATTATAAGAAAATCAAATGTGAGCCCTTCAGTGAACTGGAGGCTCATGTGATTCTATTAACTTCAATTGCCTTAGAGCTCATCTTGCCAATAAAGTTCTTGTTAATAGGCCCACTTTTCTTTCATTTTTGAATGTACTAAAGAAATCTTTGATTAATATTATCTCTGATATACTTCTTTCATATTGGACTCCTTTCATTTATTATCACCCTATGATTTATAATCATTTCAACAAGGGAGAGTAGTCATGTCAGACTCTATTTGACTATGCTTTGCAAACAAAATTTGCAAGTACTGAAGCAAGTGTCTTGTTCCCAAGTTGAAATAAATGGAAAACTAAATGCTCTAAGAACATTGACACATTATTTGTAGTTGGACTGGAATGATATGTTACATAGCACAGGACATAAACGCAAAAGCAGAGCTACTCAAAAGTCAACAAGGAGAGGCAATTTGTAAAAAATAAAGTATTTTTTAATTATTAGGGAACAACTTCAGTAAACGGTTGTGTTAATTTCTCAAATTTCTCGTAATACTATTTCAGTGATTTGCCTTTGCTTTTACTGCACATGAAAGTGGTTAACAACAGTGACTTATTTGCTTTGTTTTTCTCCATTAACTATGCAATTTTCCTAGAAAAGTCTATCAAGTTTGCCTGACATGCTTTGTTCTTTCCAAAGCTATGGCACTTATTTCTCATGACTCCATTAACTACACTTTCTTCATGTCTTCGCTAATGTTTCGCTTTTGTGTTTGTTTGTTTGTTTAGTTTTACCATGTATTGATGTCAAAATATACTGGACATTTATTTTGTAATAAATGTCATATTCAAAATAAGTCATGCTTTTCCTGCTTGAGTAAGCACCTTGAAGTCAAGAGATAGTGGCTACTCTTAGCATGATTCTACCCTTACTGTAGGTACACGTGGTCTGTGGTGTTCCATTCTTCCTATGTCTGCCTTGTCCTTTTCAAATAGGCTTGACTTGTTAATTTGTTTCTTTTTTAATTCTTAATTAAATGAAGGGCTTTGAGCTCATTGAATCCTAATGACGTTAAACTTGCTGCATTTCAAAAGGTTTGTGGGTTCAATACCAAGCTATAACTTTGGCTTGTTTTTGTGAGTTTGATCAAATCAGCTAACTTGTCAGTTTCCTCTGTACAGAAGTCAAAGGTGATCATTAAGCAACTTGAAGCATTGGCAGTGTTGTGGGGACATTTTTGCTCCTTTTGAGGTTCTATAGTGATTAAAAAATTAGACTCAGAAAAATCAGAATTTAGATAGAATTTGTGGCAGGCAGTATGTTTTCCATTTTTATTTTATGTTAAAACCCTCTGTCTAGACTTCTTCCTAAAGCTCAGTGAATTTGGCCACCCAACTGCTCTAGGCGCATAGCTCCTCCTGCCATTGCAGCTCTGCATGGATTGGGCCAATCTTCCAGACTGTTTCTTTTTCTATTAATATTTGTTTGGGGGCACCCGGCTGGCTTGGTTAGTACAGCATCAGATTCTTGATCCAGGGGTTGTAGGTTCGAGCCCCATGCTGGGTATAGAGATTACTTAAAAAGAAAAAAAAAATCTAAAAAAATATTTTTGTCATAACTCTCCTTTTCTCTTAGCTAGGGCATTTTTGAAACTAATATGTTAAACAAATGTATAAATGTATATTCAGATGTTAATGATGTGGAAATATCACAGACTATTTCTGCCAACCCTCATCTAATTTTCTTGGCATCTGCTTTTTACAGATACTGGTAGCTGGAAATATTGATCACTTCCAACTGCAGACTTTATACAGCTCCAGTTTCTGAGCTAATTCATAATGAGGCTAGAAAAAGCTAAGTTATTTCAGTTTGAATTTGAACTGGTGGAAAGTTTCTGTTCTGGAGTCCATTTTTAAGATAGGATTTTCATGGTTACAGATGTCAGCAACCCCATTTTGAGTACTAAGTTGGCTTAGGCAAACAGTAAGATAACTGGAAGTATCGTGGGTGTACCTTAAATAATAATAGGCCTGGGAGAGCTACAAACTGGGGAAACATGGCTGCCATCAACTATGAAACTTATATTCCATAGTTCCAAAAGTAGCAGATTCCTAAAGCTTCTTCTAGCTTTTTATCTCTATTTTCTTCTCCCATGTGATTTGTTTTGTCTTTATTTGGGTTTGTAGAAACAGAAAACCAAGGAAATATATTTGGTGGGAACTAAAATTTAGAACAAGTTCATAATCTTTTTCTATCTTTTGTCTCAGATCATATGGAAGATCAGGAGATATAAACTTATAAACTGCTATATGTTTCTGTTATTTTCTTTGTAAAAATCAAGTAACTTTTACTTGGAGAAATTTTTGTCTTCTGTGTTTTGTCATTGTGAGGCTTTAAGTTTTATTTCATCTGGATTTGGTGTGTTGTTTATAATTCTTTGGCTTTTTCCTCTTGTTGAGTCTGTTTTGGCCAGGCTCGTAGCTGAGACAGTAAGATCTTAACACACCAAAAACAGCAGAGAAATAGTAAAAGCAGCCTGGTTTGTGTGGGAGTTGTTCCATTTTTCTAGCCTGGGGTTTCTTTTTTTTACATTTTGTTTAAGCAAGGTTGAGATATATTTGCCTTCCCCATGTGAAAGGGTGAGTGGGCAATGCAAAAAATAAAAATAAAAAAAGTGAAGTGATTAGCAATGTTTGAATTAAATTATAGCAGGAGGTTGGACATATGCAAGAAAGCAGGGAAGCAAGGTCAGAATGGAATAAGGAGTGGAAATGTCACAGTGGGACTGGCAACGTGCATGACCAACTCTGAAACTGATCTGTCTCTTTCTTGACTTCCCTGTTCACTATGCAACAGCAATTGATTCCCAAGAAAACTGAAACCTCTTTAGAATATGGTAGTTGCATCATGACTTACGTGATTCTATTCCATCCTGGGAGTCACATCCTTTACAAGTATCTTGAGGTGCCTGATTGGCTCAGTCAGAAGAAGAGCATGTGACTCTTGATCTTGGGGTCATGGGTACAAGCCCCACATTGGGTGTAGAGAGTACTGAAATAAATAAATAAACTTTAAAAATAATAAAAATTAAAAATATGAAACAAGTATCTTGTAGGTAGTTGCATATTATAATTCATCCTTTGTATCTTTAAGTGAATCATTATTTACCATGCATAGAAAATCAAAAGCTTCTGAGAAGACCTAAAAACGATCAATACATTAGGATTTTCTTTCCTTTATATACATTTCCTCCTGATTTGGGACAGTTTCAAAAACAATGGAGGCCAAAGACCAGAGAGAATGTCACCATTTCACTTTTGTTTTACTAGAAAAATTGATTTAAAAAGTGAATCACTTCAGAATTAACTATGAAAGAAGTTTTAAGTTTTGAGTTGTGTTTTTTTTTCTTTTTTTCCTGGTGGAATCCGTATCTGACTATCAAATCAAATGTCAGTTAATCCAGAGAAAGAAGATCTGAGCAGCTGTGGATGTCTCCAAAACCAGACTACCACACAGTTGTAAAACTGCTGGAAGATGAGGCTACTGATTCAGGTGTTTGTGATCTCACAGAAGTCTTAAATCACCCATGATTACATCAAGTTAAGATCTATCTTAACCACAGCCCAACTTGATGGCAATACTTGATATTAATCAATGAATAAAACTAGACCCAACTTTATGTAGTTAGCAGGCAATTATTCAAATTTGTTTATTCTTTCTCAGATTCACTCTTCAGTCTCCTTTTCCTATCCCTTTAACTTTCCTTTCCTGCTAAACCCCTTGTATTTTTGTGCCAACATTTCTCTCCCTCCCCTTCCCTTCCCTTTTATCCCCTTCACTTCTCTTTATTCTTCACTAACTTCATTGGCTTCTGAATGTGCAGATGGACAATGGCTACTGGATTTCACTGTGAGAACTTTACCTTTACTAACTGTCTTCCTTTGTGAAGTTAGAAGAAAGAACAAAGCAAGTCAATGTGGAGTTGACAGCTTAGGGCTTCTGAGGGCTCTGTCCCCCAAGCTCCTATAGAATCCATAATCTTTCAGTCAAACTCTAAAAGTGGAGCAAATTTCTTCTACATAACATTTTTGTATGATTTTAAATGGATAAGAATGAGTCTGTTTTGCTCAAATGTCCAGAACAATGTTTGAAGAAGATGGCTAAAAAAGACATTAAGGGCTGAAGCTTACATTAATTATTTTAACTATTATATTTATTGAATGCTTTTTGTATGCTAATCACCTTGCTAAGTATTAGGTAATCTAGAGGTGAATTGTATTCAGGAGAGAGACAAATGGAAAATTTTAAAACATGTGCTAATTGTACAATGTAGGGTTAAGCATAAAATGAAGGGTATTCTGGGAGGACATAAGGTGGTACCTAATACAGCGTAAGTGGGGTCATGAAAAATGTATTCACCCAACAGATAATACTTATTACATACCAGTTACTTTTCCAGGCATTTTAAAAGAGGACAGATTCACTGGTGTATGCCTCTTGCCCTTAGCACTCTTCCTTTCTACCATCTGCCTGAGCAGTTATGTTGTTATCATGTGGTTTCAAAAGGATGAAAGCCAGAAGCTAAGGATGCCTGAACAGAAATATAGAAGGATCTGAAGACCTGATGTGCTCATGAAGCCACACTTCCAGTCTCGTCAGCAGACCTCCAGGTCTCGTGTACATGACAAAAAGAAATCGATCGAACTTCATTGTCTCACCACGTTATGGTCTGCTTTTAATTTTTTAATTTTTATTATTCTAAAATATATAGTCTGTGTGATTTTTGCTATTGTTTTGGTTTTTGAATTTGTCCTGATTAATCTGAAGATTTGCATTTTTGTCCTGGTAGTTATCTTTATAGCTATGACTTAAGATTATACACTTTAACCTTCATTGCTTTAAATGGTGTCTGTAACTATGAATTACAATTGTCAGTTTATTCTACTTTCCCTACATCTCTCCTTTCCCTCTACAATACAATTTAGCTAAATAACAAGTTTTCTTAGCTTGTCTCAATATTCTCAAGTATTTTTACCAGTATAACAACTTATCTTTAAGAAATATCATTTGACGAGCACCTGGGTGGCTCAGATGGTTAAGCGTCTGCCTTCGGCTCGGCTTGGGTCATGATCTCAGGGTCCTGGGATGGAGCAGAGCCCGGCGCTGGGCTCCCTGCTCAGCGGGGGAGCCTGCTTCTCCCTCTCCCCACCCTCTGCTTCTGCTTTCTCTCTCTCTCTCTCTCAAATAAATACAATCTTAAAAAAAAAAAAGAAATATCATTTAACACCCAGCAATAAAAGAGAAGGAAATGAGCACATCCTCAGTTATCTCCACCCTCTTTCCCTTTCCAGCAACAACGAGAGCATCAGTTCCTGGGTGATTGAGACATGAGGGCGTGGTGAAGGAATATGGATCTTTTTGGAAGATAGAGATGAGGCAGTGAAAATTCTTTCCCATTTTTTCAGATTGCTTTCTTTAGCAATTATAGGGTCCCCCCCACTGCAAAGCCGGAAGGGGCAGCTTAATACAGCAGACTATTGGAGATTTCATTCAGCTTTTCAAGAACGAGGTGCCCAACCCCTTGTACAGCAGCACAAAACAGATGTCCTATGTAGAAAACTGGCTGTGTGTTAGGACTCCTCTAGATTCCAATCCACTGTGTCAGCCCATAAGGCCATTGAAAGTTCTGCTCATGTCTTTTCCACTGTGGAGTTTTCTCTGCCTAGTCTAAACCCTTAGCCTCTACCTGTGCCTAGGTGGGCAAGGAAAACAGCTGATGATGCAGCCCACTTATAAAGGGCTCTTTCCTACCTGAATTTTAATTCTTCCAGGACTCTTTGCTTCTACAACAATCTACTACCTTTAAAAATAGACATTTTCCATATATATATAAATATGTATATAATGAAGTAGATATAATTACTCCCCTTTTAGATAAGGAAATGAAGGCTCAGGGGATGGGGTAATGTACCAAAGATCACACAACTAATACACGGTAGTTGATAGAGAAGGACAGGGAATCTGTCCCCATCCCATGCTCAGATCCTGTGTGCTTCTGTTCTCTGCACCAAGGAACAGTTCTCTCTTGAGCAACTGTCTTTCTTCACTTGTTTAGTGGTCCATTCAGTGGTGTCTGCTCATAGCTTGCTTCGTCCCTCCAGAGGTCAGGAGGCCCGGCAGTGCCCTGCCTCCAGCAGGCTTCGTCTTACTGGGGATGACCTCTTCATTCCCCTAAGATCCACTTTCATTTTCCATTCCTTCCCCTTTTGAAGAAAGAGAAACACACACATGTGCACATCAATAGTGCTTCTTAAAAAAAAAAAAGAAATCAAAATCTCCCATCTAAAGTGATTTTCCCCTTCTTCTTCCTTTTTCTTTTTTTTTTTTTCTTTTTTGGTCTTAGTGATAAGTTAAGGCTTCTCTGTTCCTCTGTAGAATTTTAGGTTTTCATATCTTGAGGCTCTGCCTCTAATTTTCTTTTCAGGAATTGTGGTAAATGGCACATATGGACACATATTCTATTTTCTCCTTTGAGGTTCGGTTGTCATTGTCTAATAAGACATTACCCCATCCGGTGCCTTTTTCATTCTGGATATTGTAGTTTCTGTTTCTAGAAGTTTAATTTGCGTCTTCTTATGGCTTCTGTGTCTTTACGCAACATCTTTAATCTTCGAACTTTCTGAACACATAGGGTGCAGTTATAATAACTGTTCTAATGTTCCTGCACCAGGTGTGTTTGTAACATTGTTGTGTGTGGTACTATCTATATAATTCTGCAGAAGGCTTTCAATTGATTGATTTTCACCCTCACTATAGGTTGTATTTTCCAGGCTTCTTTGCATGCCTGGTAATCTTTGACTGGATACCAGAAGTTATGATTTTACTTTTTTGCGGTGCTACTTATTTTTTTTCTTTTCATTCCTATAAGTATTCTTAGATGGTTAGGTTACTTGAAAACATTTTGATTTTTCCAGGTTAGGCTTCGTTAGGTGGGATCAAAGCCATGTTTTGTCATAGATTGATTTTCCCTGTTTCTGAGGCAAGGCCCTTTTTGGTATTCTACCTAGTATCTTTTGAATTTTAGGTCTTCCACTCTGGCTTTTGGGACTAATTCTGCCTTTGTGTAGTCTCTGAGTATGGTTCCCTCTTACCCTTTCAAGTGATTCTCTCAAGTACTTTATCACAGATCAGTGCTAATGAGTATTCAACTAATACTGAAGTGGAACCCTTTGCAAACTCTAGAGTCCTTGCTCTGTGTAGCGCATTCTTTTATGGTATTTTTTCCAGCTGACTTTAACTGCCTTGGTCTCTGAACTCCCAGCATTGCTGCCTGTCTTCAGGGAGACTGCTGGGCTCTGCCTTGGGTCCCACACTCACCACCCTAGGGAGACACTCTCTGCGGGGAGTAAACTGTAAAGATAAGGTGCACATTTGTTTCCCATTTCTCAGGGATCACTGCTCTTTATCATCTGAGGTCTTGAGCTCCCTAGAATAGTAAATGCTTGAATAAAGAAATCCCCAACTTGGTGACTACCCTTAAATTCAGTGACCATAGTTTTTGTGTCATTTTTATGTTGATACAATTATTACCTAGCCCTAACTCCTTGCTATGACATTACGTGTTGACAGCAACACATTCATATCAAAATTTTATTCTTTTTTCATGTGGGCATTTGATTGTTAATTTCACCTTCAGAGTACTATCATGCTGACCTTATTGTCTTTATTGATAAATATAATAATCATACAGACTATCAAATGACCTGGATTTGTATAGTTTTTAAAACTGAAGTGTTAGACTGTCTCTCTAGAGTGATGGTATTTGAGGTTTAAAAGAAGGAATATAAACATATAGGCTCACACTAGTCAAATGACTAGTCTGAAGTCAACCAATGGCGTCACCGTCAGACCCGGGGACAGCCCTTGGGATCATGACTTCCAACCACTTGTCATAACCTCTAGACCACCATTCAAAACCCTGAACTTCCCATCATTCAAAACCCTGACCATGCTTAAGGAAGTATTGCTTGCTTTGTTAGAGTACTTATGTCAAGTGGTAACTCTCATGTGTGACTGTGTCACAGGTAGATATAGAAATTCATTCATAGGATTAACACACACCAGTTTCCCTTTCTTATCAATGCAGGGACAACACATTATATTTGCAATAGTTTGACCAATAAAAGAAACTTTGCCATAATACAGGAATCTGAGAATACGCCTCACATTCAAGACACTTGATTTCGTGCAGTGATCCCTTAGTGTTGTGATCTGGAGAGGGATGAACTCAGGGAAGTAAAGTGATACAGAGCAGGCCAATTAACAGAAGACGTCCTGCCATGCTCACTGTGGAACAACTCTGTGCCAATTGTTTCATTTGTTATAAACACCAGTTACTCCAAAGAAATATTACCCGAGGCGACTCTCATGCCAATAGCTTCCTTCAGACTTGGTATAGAAGTAATTTTACACTACTCATAAAAGTAATAATGATAGTTAATAATAAAGCTAGATAAGAGAGGTAAAAGCAATGTAGACATTTTTGATTATGTGATCTAATCTTTATTATTATCCCATGAGACAAATGTCATTATCCCCATTTAACACATTAGGCAACTTTCAAAGAGATTAATTTTTCTAACTAAATGTGTCAAAACTTGGAATACAACTGAAGTTGACTTCAAAGTTCATGCTTGTTCTTGGGGCACCTGGTGGCTCAGTTGGTTAAGTGTCAGACTCTTGGTGTAGGCTGAAGTCATGATCTCAGGGTCATGAGATCCAGCCCTGCATCAGGCCCTGAACTCAGCAAGGAGTTTGAAGATTCTATCCCTCTGCTCCTCCCCCTCAAATAAATAAATAAATCTCTAAAAAAAAAAGTTCATGCTTGCTCCACTGTTCTAAGCTGCTTCTCAAAATCACTGCTTTGTGTGACTAAACTGTCAGCTCTTCAAGGTGCCACTTCCCTTAAGTGGATGAGCACAGTGCACCCTGAAGAAGTTCTCAGCACCATGTAGAGATAAACTTTCCTATCCAGATCAACTTTTTCCCCTACTTGGGTAGTCCTGAGGGGTACCCTGTAGCTCCTTTTTTGTATCTATTTCTTTCCCAAATTGAAATCTGGTTTGGGGCTTGTCTTGTCTTTGGAGCTTTGTTTGGGGCTTGTCTCACATATGTAAAGTGCAAAGCTCATAATCAAGACTCTTTCCTGGCAACTTACCTTCCATGGCTTCCCCACCTCCATCAACTTCACCAATTGCTTTCTTTTCCTAGGCAGTTCTCCTCACAGAAATGTTCACATGTATGAAGACTGTAGTTTTTTATGGCATATTAAGACCATTACCTAAGTTTCAAGTATGATTCAGAAACTTTAGAATATCATTAGAATGACAATATATCATCTTATGAGCGTTTAAGACTTGGCTTGTGAGTTGCATGCCTCACTGCACATCTTTGACAAAAATCATTCTAGTTTTAGGGTTTTAATTCATCTATTATATAATGACTTTGAGTGTGTTTTGTAAATTTTAGTGTGAGGGTTCTTTATAGAGTGTATTGTTTTTTAAAGTAATGTTTCAAGATCACTTAGTAGGACAACATTTTTGCCAAAATGAAAATGTGAAAAACACTTTGATGGCAATAAGCTGGGGAAAAATTATGAGACCAACTTTAATAATATGATTCTAAAGTAGTTTATGAGAACCCTACAAACCATGGGGGTTTCCATTAGAAAAATCCTAAAATTTAGTTCTGTGAAATCTAGGGGCTTTCTGATGTTCAGCTGTAACACATCTGGACTGAAAAATTAAATCTCATTTCATAAGCATCCTGTGTCAGTTTCTTTGCAGTGCAGGAAATAGGTTCAAAAAAAAAAGATATGAGCAAAGATATGAGAAAGGTATGTAATTGCTATGCAGAATACCCTGCATACTAGTTCATAATAATGTGGCCATTTCCAGGAATCAGTGGTTGATTATTTTTCACGTGATATACTTAAAGCAAATTGATGAGAGAGTATCCACATCCAATCAAATTCTCAAACATCTTTGCTGGTGCAATCACATGTTCTTATATTTATCATTAATACTGACATGTAGAGACATGCATCTGAATGTTCTATATGCTTTTTCATATGTCACTTTTTATATGTAACTCAAGAAATATTTGACAATAATTCACTTAACATTTCACTTTTGATATATTATGCTTCTCTTAAAGAATCTCAAAAGATCTTTACTAGAAAAGCACACTGGTTTAAAAATGTAACAACTGACATATATCTCTCAAACATAAACACCATTTTTTTCCCACATAGGTCAGTTCATTTTTGCTACAATACTATGAGATATGTATTATTATTCTTATATTTTACAATGGAAAATCTAATCTCAGAGATTTTTTTAAACCAACTTAATATTTCATATATATATATATGAATTTAGGACTCACTACATGCTATGTTTTCTGCATATTTGTCAGTCCTCACAATGACCATAGGAGAAAGAAATAACTTAATCTTCATTTGACAGATGAGTCAACTATAGCTTTGGAAGGTTAAGTAATGAGCCTGAGTTTACACAATTAGCAAATTGCAAATTTTAGGGGTAGAATTCATAGTCCTTGGTGTCTGATTTGACACCTAATGGCTGTCCATTCTACCATACTTTTTTCTTTGGCCCATTGACTCCACTAGGCGTGCAAGGACACACGCTTGGAGCCTGTGGCTCCATTCTCCATCGAGTATCCACTCTAAGGAGTGTTAGTTTTATAACTACAAGAATTTAACTGGTGTGGAAGTTTCAACAAATTGATGGTTAGAGGTAGCAATAATCTCCACAACTGGAATTATTTTTTACATGACTTATTACTCTTAAGAGTAAAACTGCAGAAGTATCTGCCCCTGAGACATATCCTTGACTAAGACTGATGGAAGAAGATGTTTTAGCAGCTTAGCAGTGAACATCTGGAATAGCATTTTATCTAAAAGGGTGCCCTCAAGAGTGACTGATTGCTACTATGATTATTAATAAGTATTAAATAAAACCTCTCCAAGGCATTTCCTTAACTGTTTAAAACTTATACCCTACGTCCTTGGCAAAGCCTTGGCTTTGAGTCATCCAAGAGAACCCTGTGAGAGAAGCAGAGGTGGATTATTCTGGAGTACCACCCTGACATTCCTGTCCTGCAAACAGAGGTCAAATTTCCCTGCAGTCAACTTCAAAACTGCACGTATGAGGACATGTGCATAGTCAATCCACTGATCTGGACTCTGAGGTCAATCCTCCTCAGTCTCACTGTTGAACTTCCTCCGTGACATCTGATATGAGGGAAGTGTTCCCGTTGACAGTATGTCAAGTTCCCTTCCAGGATGATGGCAACCCAGAGCATTTTATCTCTGACTAAATAAATGGCTCCAAAACTTCAGAAAATGCTAGTATGAAAACTGGTGACCACAATTAGTCATAAGCCTCATCGATTGAGAAAGATTTTTGCTATTTTACCTCCCTCTGAACATTCTTTATTCAGTGTTGGGGCTTCAGAGTAAACCTTGGCTGAATGCTGAAGTAGGTAGCTCAAACCAGGGTACACACAGTTCCTGAAAATAAAGCTGTGGCTGAAGACAGATCTTCTAGTGTGTGAACTAATGCTTGGGGTTATGTCTTTTAGTTGGGGAGGAAATGCTACTGAGCACTTTAACCTTGAAAATTCAGACTGAAAAATCCAACATAAGTCATAGATACAACTATGAATGAATACAAATTGATGTGTAATCCCCCTGCCATCTCTTTCCGGATACCCTTTCCAGCTCTCTTCACTGTGCTGTCTTCAGTGGATCCCTTCAATAGTTTCACAATGAAAATATTTATTCTTGTGTATCTCAATCAGTTACTGTAATGGGTAAAGGGAAGATACTTTAGAGCAAGTTTATTACTTCTGAGCTGTAGGAGCCCCGTGTAATGGTTAGTCCGAACAGTCTCCAACTTTTGGACTTACGAGGGTCATCATAAAAGGGGACTTGCTCGGCTATTCATTATTAAAGTGAGTTCAATGAATATTTGTTAAGTGGAAGCTAAGTTATATGAATCGTAAGTGTCTTTTAAAGACTGGCTAGAGGAATTGTAAAACATGAGGGGAAAAGGAGCTCTATGTGCATTGTAGGTGAAGCTCAGGTCTGAAAATGGCACAGATGTGGGGATTCATGCCCAGAGAGCTCAAGAAAGAAAACCACAACTTCCTCATAGGATGTCCTCCTCATGGCTTCAGAGCTGCCTTCAGCTAGCTCAAAGGAGGCTCATAGTTTCTAAGTAACTATAAGTAGGGCAGCAGCAGGAACAGACTTGAAGCTTTTTACTTTATTTACCTTTTTTTCCTTTTTGGTCAAAACCAGAAAGTTTGGTTATTAGAAGCAATTTTGGTTACTAGAAGCAATTTTGAAGACTTCTGAGGAATGCTGTGGGGGAAAAGACATTTTATGGTAAAAGATAAATTCAAGGGAAAGGAAGAGTGTTATTTGAACTTCTCTTGAAAATCTTTAAGGGTTGAAATGTTACTGTCATCATCTACTCGATTTAAGACATTTAATTAGTGCATAGTGCACACTATTGAAAGGAATCCAGAGTTGTTGTTTTGTACCCAGTAGAGAAGGAGGTGCATGCTAATTGCACACTTATGTTTAATGCAGGGTAGGATAAAATCAGTGTTATTAGAGAAGTATAAAAAAGTGAAAAGACATTGAAAAGGTGAAGAACTTACAATAGAGGTATCAGGTTCAGTTCCCAGAGGTTCCTTACTTCCTCTTTCACCTTGCCTCTGGTGTTCACTGACAGGAGATGGTCCCACCAATCCTTAATTATAGATGGAGTTAACTGCTGGTGGGATCAGTAAACTCTTTCACCTACTATTGTAGTTAAACAAAAATGTTTTCAATTAGCATATCAAAAACTTTGGAAGGCTTTATTAAGTGGTATATCTGATGATCTGCAGGAAAATATGAAATTCAAGTTCAATGGAGGGGTGATTTTATTTTGTTTATTTGTTTCAAATTTTTATTTACATTTTAGTTGTTAACATATAGTGTAATATTGGTTTCAGGAGTCGATTTAGTGACTCATCACTTACATTTAACACCCAGTGCTCATCACAACAAGTGCCCTCCTTAATACCCATTACTCATTTAGCCCATCCCCCGTCCACCTCTCTCCATCAACCCTCAATTTGTTCTCTTATAGTTGAGAGTCTGTTTTATGGTTTGCTTCCCTCTCTCTCTTTTTTCCTTCCCATATGTCCATCTATTTTGTTTCTTAAATTTCACATGTGAGTGAAATCATATGGCATTTGTCTTTCTTTGACTTATCAAAGGGATGATTTTAAAAGACTTTTCATTTTGATGTAATTTTTAGACTTATAGAAGACATGGAAAGATAGTACAGAGTTCATGTATAATTTTCACCCACTTCCCTTAGTTTTAACATTTTATATAACCACTTTACAATTAGTACAACTAACAGGGACACCTGGATGGCTCAGTTGGTTAAACATCTGACTCTTTATTATTATTATTATTATAATTATTATTTTAATTATAATTAAATATAATTATAATTTTTTTATTATGTTATGTTAGCCACCATACAGTACATTATTAGTTTTTGATGTAGTGTTCCATGATTCATTGTTTGCGTATAATACCCAGTGCTCCATGCAATATGTGCCCTCCTTAATACCCATCACTGTGCTCACCCATCTCCCGCTTCCCTCCCAAATCCTCAGTTTGATTCCCGGAGTCCATAGTCTCTCATGGTTCATCTCCCCCTCCGATTTCCCCCCCCTTCATTTTTCCCTTCCTTCTCCTAATGTCCTTCATGCTATTCCTTATGTTCCACAAATAAGTGAAACCATATGATAATTGTCTTTCTCTGTTTGACTTATTTCACTTAGCATAATCTCCTCCAGTCCCATCCATGTTGATGCAGATGTTGGGTATTCATCCTTTCTGATGGCTAAGTAATATTCCATTGTATATATGGATCACATCTTCTTTATCCATTCATCTGTTGAAGGGCATCTCGGCTCCTTCCACAGTTTGGCTATTGTGGACATTGCTGCTATAAACATCTGACTCTTGATCTCAGTTCAGGTCTTCATCTCAGGGTCGTAAGTTCAAGCCCCACATTGGGCTTCATGGGCAGCCTACTTAAAAAAAAAAAAAAAAAACCCTAAGAAATTAACATTGGCACAATACTATAGTTAAAATACAGACTTTAAAATCAAATTTCCCCAGTTTTCCACTAATATCCTTTTCATGCTTAGCCTTCAGATGGCAAAAAATTGAAACAACCCTGAGATCATGCCCTGAGCCAAAACCAAGACGCTAACTGACTGAGCCACCCAGATGCCCTCCAGATTTTTCACTTTTTAACAAAATACTCATTAATTGTTGCATTAAAATAAAGTGGGATGGACTTGGTGCTCTTTTGATTTATATTTTTATTATCATAATTTTATCTAATAATGTGTGAATCATATGGCAGTGAAGAGAGTTCATATCCAACACATGGTTAAATCTGAAAATCAATGAGTGATAACTTATCTTTCATTTTCCTACACCTTTTCAGAAATAATGGGACCTACACAGCACCTAGAGACAGCCACTTTCCTCTGGTTTTGTACAGCAACAGGAAAAGTGTTTGAAGACTTTTTCTTAACTCATGTCTTTTGCACCAGCCATTTGTGCCCGGCTCTAGCCTTTATCGTAATTGGGAGAAAAAACTCCCATTGGTGAAGTCATTGGGAAATATGGGAATTGGAATGTTAGTTGTACAGAAAGCATGGCCAGGAAATAGAAGCTAAGCACACCTGCCAAATAACCAACGGAAGGTTGTCTGAACACTTTTGCAAAAGTGTTTTATTCTTTATTCATCACGGGTATAAACATACAACTATTCGGTTATTTTTTCTTATTTCGCAAAAAAACCCTTTCAGCAGCAAAAAAACTAAAGTTTATATTTAATGAAAAATAGTTGTTTTTGTTACTCAGGAAGATTGATAATAGAAGTGAGCTTGCACAAAACATTTGTCAACATTTTCCATTTACGGTGGGGCCTGCAGTGCAATCACTGGCCACATGAAAAACGGAAGACACAATTGTACTAAAGCATCAGTATGTACTTTATAAGTGAGTGTTTCATGAAGACAGTACACAGAGATTATGAATATCAGCATGTAAGATATTAATGAAAATCTCTGTGATCTTAGTTAAATGTGGCCTGGCAACCATAAACCATAAACTGCTAGATCTATCAGAAGCCACCTTGAAATATTAAAATCATTTTACATGCTGACTTGAGGGTAGTTTAAATTTCTTCCAGTGTACTCAGTAAGCCAGTAACTCTGAACCCTTCAGGCAATCCTCAGACACAGGGCTTTCCACAGTTTGCCATCTGCCTCTGTATGCCCACATTTTTGCCTTGGCTACCATCTCAGGTCATGATTTTAATGCAAACCCAAAGTGTGGTTTTCAAGAAAAATTGCATCAGCTTCAGCTCATCCCATGTTCAGTACCCTCATATTTTTGATCATCATATCATATTTTTTGTAAATGCCTATTTTCTTCAATTGCCACTACTTTAAAAAGAGGAAGTGATGGTGTGAAGTAGAGATAGCATTCTCAGTGAAATATTCCTAAAAAATGGGGACAATCCCATCAGTCATTTTAGCTACACTTCTTGGTACGAGAAAATTTCCTCAGTAATGGAATTTCTAATGACAAAGATTCTTTGCTTGGCCAACTTTAGTCAGGCTCCTGAACATTTTCCTAGGCCCATCTGTACACTTTCTTGAAAAATCCAATTTTAGCAAGACCCCTGCTAAAACAGTTCAGCAAAACCCTCCCATCCTCCATATCTGATCATTCTCAATATCTAATCAGGGTCCTCATCCTCCATCAGTCCCCCAGTGATGTCTGATCACCCTGGCCTATCTTTGGCAAGGACCCTGTTAGATTAGTTTGACCAGATTCCCACCCTACTCTTTGGGCTCCTCTTAGTAATTTTTCATCCACTAACCCCCACCCTGCTCCTTGGTTATAAATTCCTGAGTGCTCATGCTATATTCAGAGTTGAGCCCAATTCTACACTGAGATCTCTTTTCCTCTTTTGTAATACTCCTGAATAAAATTTATTTTTACTGTCTTAGCTACTGTCCAGCTCTGTTGTTTTGTTGACACTAACTTGAGTTCTTATAGAAATAAAAGAAATATTTATGTCAAGAAAGAGTTTGCACCATTGGAAATAATATTTATAGTTCCAGAAGGCTACCTTCCTTTCCTTACTATAAAAACTATAAATTATTAAATGTTTTCATATTATCATTCCTAATAAATTCCATTATAATCCTAATGTTGTAGTCATAAATATTAATCTCTCCCAAAGACTTCTCATAGTTTGGTACAGATTCTTTTTTCATCTTTGTGCTATTCTTATGAGGTTAGAAGTGAAAGAAAGTTATTTTCTTTTAGAAATGGAGGAATTTTTTAGGCTTCACCAAGAGCTAATGAGGTGGGGATGAAATGAAACTTACTGATTCTCAGCTCATGGGTTGTTCTCATTTTTCATGGGTTCCTCATTAGAAATGACTAGGAAAAATGAGAAAAATGGTAATAAGATTATTCTTACTGGGAATTTTCAAGTTGTCCATGGAGGTATTTTTTTTTTTTTTTAGGAAAGAATATTTGATGAATCACAGTTCCTTGTATAAGCCCCTTTGAAGGAAAAAAAGGAAAAGGTTCAAAGGGGATGTCCAGAAGATAAGTCTCTGGGCCTACAGTGAATTGATTCTTAGTCAACAGGGGAATTTCTCAAATATTCTTAAAGCTCAACCCAGAACTGTATCTGTCAGCAGTGTCTGTCTTCCAGGTCAGAAACATTTACAAGTCGAGCCTAAATGTGAAGCATCTACAACTCCATCTTAAACAACTGTCTTTATCCCCTCAAGAGAAGAGAAGCCAAATAACAGGACTCTGCATGTCTGACTAATTACTCATTTCCTGCAAATGCAAAACCTAACAGTTAACATGAAATGAGGATAGCAACAAGTTGTGTATTATAAATGTGTTTCAAAGAATTCAAGCTCCTCTGAAATATTTCTGTTTAATAAAAGGCCAAAGAAAAAGAAGATCTCTTAGAGTCTGTCTCTACTCCAGGAAATTTTCCTTGCAAATCACCAATGGGAATTTCTTTTTGCCACCAACTGGTAAAAATGACCCTATTCCTGTTAGTTTATTTTGTGGTTTATAGTTCCTGCACTAAATCCTAATTATACAGATGAAATTTCAAGGAACACTGTTCATTAGTGTTTAGCCTGAAACTATAAATACACTAGAAATTTCTGAAATTTATGGGATTGGTTCATAATGATGAATGGTACATAAGGTATTACCTTAATTCGTCAGACTTTAGGCAAAATCACAGAAAAAACATATTCTAGAGAGAAGCTCTATAATTCATCTGGAATTCTGGAAAACATCTCCCTTGTTAAAAGATACAGAGGGGCACCTAGGTGGCTCACTTGGTTGAGTGTCTTCTTGCTTTCTGCTTCATGCTGAGCAGGGAGTCTGCTTGAGATTCTCTCTCTCCCTCTCCCTCTGCCCCTCCCCTCTGCATGCTCTCTGTCTGAAATAAATAAATAAATCTTAAAAAAATAAAAAGAAAATGTGCTTTCATAACATCCATAGCAAATTATGACATTTCACAATCTTTATAATTTAAAATAAACCATTATGAAGTTTTTATAGAAAAAGTAAATTATATTCTTATGATTTAATTGGCTAGCAAGAGGATTTAACAAGAGGAGAAGAAAAAAGAAAGGAGGTTGTCTTTCTTTTGTCAAAGATAAAGAAAGACATTAGAGTGGTGAAAAAAAGATTTTTTTTTCAGTAACTACTGACAGTAGGGGAAAGAACTGAGCTCCATTTACATTTACACAGAAGGACTGTGGCATTTCAAAAGGAGAACCAGGGAATAGGGAGGAGGAGCTATGGGGGCTCAAGTAGAGCCATGGGGAGTGAAAACTTCTAGAGGGTTGGTCAGTGTAAATGATTAGCCAGCTGCGTCTGCTAGCTACAGTTATGCAAGTTAGGATTCTGTCCTCCCACAGAGACTAGGAGATAGAGGCCCCATCCTTCCTGGTGATTACATTTCAAGGAATGGCTTTCAGGTCTTTGAAAAAGACACTCTTGAGTTGTAGGAGATACAAAGGGACAGAGGAAGGATTCATAGTTGTAAGCCCTTTTCTAGTAAACGCTCTAGGAAAGGGAGGTCAAAAGCCTATCATCAGGTGTTGTCTAGAAAAGCAGTAAATTCTTTTGATGGCCCTGAGCTTTTCCAGACAAGAGCACCTCTCTGTCTCTCTTTTGCCTGCCCTCTCTCTCTCTCCCCTGCCTCCCTCTCTTTTTCTCTCTCTTTCTCCCCTCCCACTCCACTCCCCCACTCTCTTATTCCCTCTTACTGTTATCTGACGGAATGAACTATAGAAAACAGAAACTACCACTGTAGGTATTTTAAGCAAGAAGGGTTTAAAGACAGGAAATTATGTGCTTACACAAATATTGGAAATGATAAAAGAAAGGATTCCAGGCTGGGCCTACAAGACTGACCTCAGATTGACCCCACTGAGAAGCTACTACCTCTGAGGTCTTTACTAGAGCTGTAAGTTCAGGAGTAATTCCTGAAGCTGTAATGCAGGTGTCGGAATGCTAAAATGAAGAAGCTGTCCTGTAGCCAGTGTGTCTGCCTTGCAACACTAAGGACACTAGAAAGTGGATTCCAAAAGCTAGAACTAGGCATTAACTCTTGACTTCCAAGAAGCTGTAGTGAAGATGCTGGAAGTTAGCTGCAGGAACGCCTCATGTTTCCACAGTGTTGCTCATAAGCAGAAATAAAAAGATAGCTTTGACTTTGCTGTTCTTCTATATCTTCTATCAACAGAAACTAATATGAATCCAGAACACTAGCTACAAAAGTGTCTTTGTTTCTTTTCATTTTTTCCCCTTTTTTCTCCCCACTCCCATCTTTTAAATGCATGAGTGTGTACTTACTCCACCGAAAGTGCTAAACATTGCTGAAAATTACACGTAACAGGTGAATCTCATGCTTTTGTGTACTTCACAGTCTGGCGGGGAGCTAGATGAGGGGTTACTGTCCCACAGGTAAGTGCTGGAATAGAATTGTGGAGGGGGCTCTGGAAATGTAAGAGAGGTTATCTCTAGATGGAATCCAAGATGTTGTTACAAAAAAATGATCCTAACGCTGTCTATGGAAAGATGATTACAAAGTTGTCCATTGTGTGTGGGGGGGTCCTTTTAGAGGGAAGAATAAATCAGAAAGTATAGATTTAAGGAAGTCTGGTGAGCTAATGGAATAGCAAATTGTTTACTATAGTCCTGATGTAAGGGTAGTGGCTCTAGCTCTAGAAAAGAATAGCTGGAGACAAGACCTTACTTCTAAGCATGAGGCTACAACTCCTAAAAGCACAACAATATCTAAACAATGCCACTTGGCCTTTTTCCAACCTTGCTTTGTAAGGCCGACGCTTAACCCACTGAGCCACCCGGGCGTCCCTATGATGAAGACTCTTTAGTGAGGAAACAGACGTGTAGATGTTAGCTATATAACCAGATGATCGCTCTGAAGGAACAATGTACAGAATGCTCCAGGAACCCAGATGAGGGCTCTCCTAAGTCATTTGGAGACATCAACAGAGACTTCATGACAAAAGCAGTATTTTAACTGAGAAGTAAAGACTGAGTAGGAATTTTCTAGATGGATTAATATGTGGGGTGGAAGGCTGTTCTAGGGAAAAGCTTTTCATATATCAATCTTCCTCAGTGAGGAGAACACCGGCCAGTAGTGGAGGGTCACTATGGGATTGGGATGGCGCTGTGAGGATATGCAGAGACATAAGACAGGTCAAACACTGCCCTCAAGGATATAGCAGAAATTGTGTAGTGAACGCTGCAAGTAATATGAGCTTCTAGAGAGGAGAGGTTTCCTGAGGCCCAGGGAAGGCAGCAAGGGCTTTGTGGAAGGGGTGAAATTCGATTAAGTCTTGGATTTGGAAGGACTGCAGGGACATTCCTCCAGATAAGGCCAGGGATGTGAACTACTCTCCAGAGATAATATTAGTATGGTCCAACGATTAGAGGAAATAGAGCCTGTCTTTAGCAGAGGCACATCTTTGAAATTGGCAGAAATGAATGTTGGACATGTCACTGGCACACATTATGGAAAGCTAAAAATGCCAAGGTGCACTTAAGGGAGTAAGATAGAAAAGTATAGCAGAAAATGCTGCATCTGGAAGTCCATAGATTCAAGTACTTGTCTCGTCTATAATCAGTTCTGTAATGTTGGACATGGTGCACAATGTATAAAGTGAGGGCGGTGAAATTTCATAATCTATAAGGCCACTTCCAGTTCTAAATTGCTACATGGCTTTAAGACATGTTGAAATTTCTAGTGGGTTTTATTGTGGTGCTATTGTTATTTGGCCTTAAGAAGGTAAAATTAAATTTGGGGAACTGGTATTTCAGCTCTGCAGTTACTAGTTTCATGACCTTAAGAAAGCAGTGTACTTTCCTGAGTCTCTTTCCTTATTTGTAAAGCTGGGATAAGGTTTGCCTTCCCTATCACTAAGGTTATTTTGAGGATCAAATGTGGTGACTATATAAAATGTTGTGTATTCTATAAAGTGTTACAGGAAACATTTTAAAAGAGGTAAAGTAGTTGACCATTATGGTAATCCTGCATGAGGAGACATGATCTGAGCATAAGTAATGCCATACAGATAGAGAGTAACAAACATATATGAAGATACTTTGAAGGAAATGTAGATAGAAACCAGTGACTTCTATAGTTTTAAGAGTACAGATCTTTTACCTCTTTGGTTAGGTTTTTCCTAGGTAATTTATAGAACATTTATGAAAGAAATTGAGGAAGACACAAAGAAATGGACCAAGTTCATGGATTGGAAGAACAAATATTGTTAAAATATCTATGCTACCCAGAGCAATCTACACATTAAATGCAACCCTTATCAAAATACCACCAGCATTTTTCTCAGAGCTGGAACAAACAATTCCAAAATTTGTATGGAACCTGCAAAGACCCCAAATAGCCAAAGTAATGTTGAAAAAGAAAACCAAAGCTGGAAGCATCACAATTCCAGACTTTAAGCTGTATTACAAAGCTGTAATCATCAAGACAGTATGGTATTGGTACAAAAATAGACACATAGATCAATGAGACAGAAGGGAGAACCCAGAAATAGATCCTCAGCTCTATGGTCAACTAATTTTTGACAAACCAGGAAAGAATAGCCAATGGAAAAAAGATGAATTTGGAAATTTACAATTGTTGGAAAATACAATATTTTATATAGTCATCACATTTGATCTTTAAAAAAACCTTAGTGTTAGGGAAGGCAAATCTTATCCCAGCTTTACAAATAAGGAAATAGACTCAGTAAAGTACATTACTTTCAAGGTCGTGAAACTTTCTCAAGGACATGAAACTGTTAGGAAAATTGCCACACGCAAAAGAATGAAACTGGACCACTTTCTTACACCATGTTCAACAATAAATTCAAAATGGATGAAAGACCTAAAAGTGAGACAGGAATCCATCAAAATCCTAGAGGAGAATACAGGCAGAACTTCTTTGACCTCGGCCACAGCAACTTCTTGCTAGACATGTCTCCAAAGGCAAGGGAAACAAAAGCAAAAATGAACTATTGGGACTTCATTAGGATAAAAAGCTTTTGCGCAGCAGAGGAAACAATCAACAAAACTAAAAGGGAACCTATGGAGTGGGAGAAGATATTTGCAAATGATGTATCAGATAAAGGGCTATCATCCAAAATCTATAAATAATTTATCAAACTCAACACCCAAAAACCAAAAAGTCCCATCAAGAAATTGGCAGAAGACGTGAACAGACATTTCTCCAAAGAAGACATACAAATGGCCAACAGATAGATGAAAAAGTGTTCAATATCACTTGGCATCAAGGAAATACAAATCAAAACCACAATGAGATAGCACCTCACACCAGTCAGAATGGCTAAAATTAACAACTCAGGAAACAACAGATGTTAGCAAGGATGCGGAGAAATGGGAACTCTGTTACACTGTTGGTGGGAATGCAAACCGGTGCAGCCACTCTGGAAAACAGTATGGGGGTTCCTCAAGACGTTAAAAGTCGAGGTACCTTACAACTGCACTACTAGGTATTTATCCAAAGGATACAAAAAGAGTGATTTGAAAAGACAAATGTACCCCAATGCTTATGGCAGCAATATCCACCATAGTCAAAATATGGAAAAAGCCCAGATGTTCATAGATAGATGAATGGAAAAAGATGTGATCTATATATGATATGTATGTATAGCTATCTATCTATCTATCTATCTATCATCTATCTATCTATCTATCATCTATCTCTCTATATAATGGAATATTACACAGCCATAAAAAAGAATGAAATCTTGTCATTTACAATGATGTGGATGGAACTAGAGGATATTATGCTAAGCAAATTAAGTTAGAGAAAGACAAATACCGTATGATTTCACTCATATGTGGAATTTAAGAAACAAAACAGATGAACACAGGGGAAAGGAAGGAAAAATAAAATAAGATAAAAGGATAAGAACAGAGAGGGAGGAAAATCATAAGAGACTCTTAACTATAGGGAACAAATAGAGGGTTGCTGGAGGGGAGGTGGGTGGGGGATGGGGTAACTGGGTGATGGGCATTAAGGAGGGCACGTGATGGAATGAGCACTGGGTGTTATATGAAACTGATGAATCACTAAATTCTACCCCTGAAACTAATCATATGTTAACTAAATTGAATTTAAATAAAAAATTAAAAAAAAAAAGTAGTGACTTCTAAGGTTGATGGACAAAAGAATGAGGTGGAGGTGGGAAGATGCTAATAGTTGGGTTCAAATCAAGCTAAAATGAGAAACTTATTTCTGAATTTCAAGCACATGGAAAGAGAACAAGATTTTAGAAAGACGTGCATCTCTGTAATCTCTACTAATATTTTCATACAAAGCATTTTAAAGATTCTATTTATTTATTTATGTGAGAGAGAGAGTGCACAAGAGGGACAAGGGGCAGAGGGGGACGGAGAGGGAGAGAGAATCCCAAGCAGACTCCGTGCTGATCACAGAGCCCAACCTGGGACTCAATCTCAGGACCCTGAGATCTGATCTGAGCTGAAACCAAGAGTCAGACGCTTAACCGACTGAGCTACCTAGGTGCCCCATATGCAAAATATTTTATTTATTTTTTTAAAGTTTTTATTTATTTATTTATTGACAGAGGGAGAGAGAGAGCACAAGCAGGGGAGTGGCAGGCAGAGGGAGAGGGAGAAGCAGACTTCCCACTGAGCAAGGAGCCTGACTTGGGGCTCCATCCCAGAACCCCGTGATCATGAGCTGAGCTGAAGGCAGACGCTTAATCGACTGAGCCACCCAGGTGCCTCCACAAAACATTTTAGATGATAAAAAGATGATAATCTATTTTTCTACCCTGGGAAAAAAATAAATTATAAAGCAGTCAAATTTTATCAGCTCTTTTCAGAATTGAAGAAGATTTCTTGATGCCTTGCAAATAAAGCCAAAGAAGTACAAGTGCAAAGGGCACACTGCTAGAAACTAGTGAGTCCTGAGTTATAAAATCTTAGGGTACGTTTCTGCTCCACGTTTCTGCAATTGCTACCATAAAGGGAGCATTTCAGATGTAGTGCTCTGTAACGTGGGCTCTCTTCTCAAGAATTCCGCCAATTCTTGATACATGGCTGGAGGAATGCAGACCTCTGTAGGTCGTATTTTATGTGTTGCTATGGAACTGTCCAAATATTATGAACAGAGCAGTAGTATTTGACATACAATGGTCTAATGCCATGAAATTATGGCAACTGGAAATCCATTTTCATATCTCTGAAATGTAAGCTTCTAGATTAAAAGAATGGCATGAGTGCCTTTAATAAATGAATTATCCTTTATGCACTAAATTGGATCTTAGGTAGAGATATAAAGTCTCAGACTTCAAAGGAGCTTTAGTCCAGGGAGAGTCGTGCAGACACTAACAAAGAAATACCCAAGCAGGTCAGGGAAGGGCTAGTGAAGGCGGGTTGAATAAAGAACTTGATAGTGAGGGAGCAGAGTATGTGACCCCAAAATATGCCACTTTGGCACTTGGGTTATTTTGGGCTGAAGGTGATCAAGACCCAGAAGACTCAAGACAAATTTTTCCTCCCCATAACTACTTAAAATAATTTAGCTAGGGGCTTGGACCAGAAAGCAAGGTGTTACTAGAGATAAACTTTTTATCTGAGTGACCTACCTGTATAGCAGGGCAAACACCTAATTATCAAACATCTGCCCTTGTTATTGTTCTGTGAGTTATCTGCTTCCCTTTGGAGCCTCGGGTCTCCATCCCATTCTTTAGCTCCGGATGTCACATGAGCCTCCATTGCCCAAATCGTCCTTTGGTCTCATGTTCTTATGGGCTGCCCCCCCATACATACATACATAAAATTTATTTTTCTTCTATTAATCTGTCTTATATCTATTTACCAGCCAAAGAACCAAGAAGGTGTAGAGAAAAAAGCTTTCCTTTCCAACAGTTGGCATAGTTGGCAGGATACTTCACTGGCTGGACACTGCTCACCCTGGGGCTACTGCACTAAAGAGATCTGAGAGACCCTGGGACCTTGGGACCATGGACAGAAGGTATGAGTTTCTTGCCATGTCAGTCTCTTGGATCTCTGCCTACAGGGTTTGGTGGAAGTGAGAATGGTGAAAGTCCTTCTTACTTCTTTTTCTAATTTTAAAATTGGCAGAAATGTTTCTGGAGCTAGTTTCTTGGATATAGTGACTCTGGTAAAGACTTGTTATTATGAGTACTGTTGATTTTTATAGATCCTTTTCCTTCCAGGGATGGTCACTGTCCTCATTTGTCTCTGCCCATTGTGTTATTTGTCTTAAGGAGGGAAACCATAGGGTGGAGGCAGGCATAGGTCCTATGAAGCCTGCTGTTTGATTCAGCCCCACAGATGGATGAGGTTGTGATTCTCACCAGACCAGCATCTATCTGTTTAGATAAACTTTGTTGTGGGTTAACATGCCTGTGAGGTTAGGGCTGTCACTGATGGATCACTTGAAAGCCAAAGCCGCAAAATTGCTGGGCATGGGTTCAGCACGTCAGAGCTTTGGAGCACTTTCCACCTAACTCAAAAGATTCCCAGGCTAGGGGAGTGGGTTAGATTGACAGTAGGATCACCTGCCAACCTCAAAAATAATTCCGTGCAATGAGCTATGCTATGAAACACTACCCAATCTCCAACTCGGCCGCGCATCCCTCTCAGGTATTAGTTTGGCTCTAAGAGAACCAAACCTTACCTAAAGATATTAATGTGCATATAAGAAGAACTGGATGAGGTTTTGTTTCGTCTTGTTCTGTGTCTTGAGAGCTTGGTCTTGTGACCAGCGAGAACATCCTTTCTGGTCTCCCAGACAAAACGTGCACATACCAGGGTGCATCTTGGTGGCCAGTCTAATAGGCTGGGGTTCCAAGAGACAAAATCCCAAGCAGGACTCTCTGTGTCTGACTGTGCCAGCTTCAGGAGAGATGTCATAAGGGGTGCAGATCTATTAGGGGCTTTTGTTGTCTCAACTCTCTTGCTTAGTTAGTGCTGGAAAAATCCCATTCCGGTTAGCATCTGCCTGGTGTCATAGATTAGTGGGTCTGGGACTGGAAGTGTCATGGTCTTGTGGGAAACCAGAGATACCATTTTCATTATACCATTCTTACCACCTGTAACAACAGAGGGCTTTTACTTTCTTAGACTCTCTTTGGGCATGAACTTTCTGGATCTTATGAGGGCTGCAGCGTTTGCATGCTCCTTTGAAGATGTTTCTTGCACCTTTGGTTAAGCCATGGAAAGGCTTATTGGTTTGAATCGCTATTGAGATTAATAAGATCCTGCTCATCAACGGCCAGAGGAGGGATCTTTTTGCACTGGTTATATTTGAAATAATTTTTAGAGAGCTGTCATTCTAAACAATTGTCTCACTGGTACCTATGAAAAGACCAAATTAAAAAGTGGGTACAAAGAAATATAATAATCCCTGTGTGATATAGATTTTCTACCCTTGTCTTCTCTAGACCCAAGAACCATTTTTTTCAGATGCAAACTTTAGGGAGAGGTTTCTTATCAGGATTAAAAAAATATGGAGAGACATATTTGGAAATTGGGCAAATGAAAAATCTTCTTCACAAATACTGGTAACTGTAAGGCCTCTATGTCTCTGTGTATGATTATGCATGTCTATATATGTATGTTGTAGATGTGTGATATTTTCTTACCTCTGGATGGATTGCCAAACTTAATTTTTAAAATAGCTCTTTTTGATTGGCTTAAACAAACACACACTTATATAAATTTATTATTCATAAAAATTCTCAAAAAAATATAATAAAAACTAACCTAAATGCTTTTCAGGATCATATCACTTAGGAAAATGTTCAGTGTTGAAACAAGTTTAAATTTGTTGGTTTAATTAATACAGACAAGTCTTTAGAGTTCTTAGCATGAAGTATACTATTATTCTACTGGGGTTGTTAGTCATATAAACTCATGTTATCTATGTTACAAAATTTGTCAGCAAGGAACGTAATTTAAGATGATGGCTAACTGCTTTAATGGCTCATGAAATTAATGAAGGATGGCTGGAAGAAAAGGAGGCAGGGACAAGGCCCCCCTCAACCCCCCAAGAGGAAACCACCCTTAAAAGGATTTTTACACCACCCTGGAAGGAGCCTCCACCCTTTCCCACCATAGGTAGATGACAAAAACCTGATTTGGTGGCAGGCACACAGGGAGGGTTAATCATATTAAAACAGCCGCCAACAGGCCCATAAAAACCCCTAGACTTAGAAACTCCGGTGGCAACCCTTTCGGGTCCCCTCTTTCTTTGGGAGCTTTGTACTATCACTCAATAAACTTTGCTTTGCTGCCTACCACTCTTGGTCTGGTCTACCTCTTCATTCTTCAAAGAGGTGTGACCAAGAACCACGGACACTGAAAGAGAAGAAATCCTGTAACAAAATCTTTAGGAGTATGAGTATGATTGTTAAGACCAGATAAATTAAATGGATGTAAGTATGATGAGAGTTTTTAAGTAAAACTTTTGAAATAGGTTCCCCAAATCTTTTGGTAATCTGGAACCTTAAGGTATTGCTAAGTTAAATGATGGATAGTCATTTAAATATTTAGATCATTTCCAAATAAGATAAAATACTGAAACAATTGCTAAACATAGGCTTATCCAATTTTTGGCTTCCGTTTACAGAGGAACTAAAAGATATTTGGGTCTATTAGTAAACATGTTTTTGTGCTACATTAAAAAAAATTTGTACTATGAGAAATCATGTCTTTAGAAATTCTGAAATGTATTAATAAATTTGCCAATCTAAAGAATGCTGGTATAACAGTTCACAATTGTTTAATTCTTAGTTTTCATTAGAAATTATGATTTCTAAGTGTTAAGAATTCTAATTAATATGTGTAAAGTTACTAGAAATAATAAGGGGAAAATCTCCCATGCTAAGAAAGTAGTATATGTGTTTTTAGTAAAAGAAGTTATGAGGAATGGAGATATATTTTTGCTGAAGAAAAAGGAAGTTGTAGAAGGTTTGTGGAGAAGGAATCTTTAGAAAGGAATTTTAATGTGCGGTCAAGTTGACTAAGGTTAGAATAAATTTAAGTCAAATACATTTTAATGTCAAAAGTAAGCTGGTATAAAATTAGAATTGGTTTTCTCTCTCTTAAAAAAGATAAGATTTTCTTGGACTTTTGGTCTGCTTTTGATAACAGATTGTGAAAGTTTCTTTACCTTTTAAGTAATCTGCCTAGAAAGCAAAAGCTCTGTGTTTTATAATTTTCTGTGCTTTATCAGGTCTTTTATTGGTTTTGTTCATAACCGTAATCTCTTGTGTTTGCCCTTAAAATCTTGTCACTTTCATTAAATAGATAATTATCATTTCATAATGAGCTATGATTCTATTAGTCAAGTCTCTAACTCCTTTAATATTTTTTTGACAAACTTCCCAAAATCAAATTCTAAATAAAGTCTTTTTTGACCTCAAATTAAATTTGAGAATTTCCAGATGGTTCCTGAAACATTTTAAAATATTTGTTCTCTCTCCTTATAAAAAGAGAGATGTTACACTACTTAGGCTTATTTGGTATGTTAAGCTACCTGGGAAGTGATGATAAACCTTTTTAGGTCATATTATGTGGATAAATATTATTAATGTACATATATTAGAAATTGTATGAAATTCCTAAAAATCTGATATGTCCTGTTATAATGTTATCAGCCACAATTCTAGTTATTACCTTAAAATGTTGTATGTCACAGAAATAACCAAATTTTGTTATCAATTCCATTACAATGAACGCATCAGATCTTTCAGAATGGGCAGTTAAAGTCTTTTGGTCATTTACAGACAATTATTGCTTTACACAGGTGCTTTTCAAGAGTGTTCCTGCAAAAGTACTTCACCTTCAAGGAGATTCAAGGAAAGGCCTTTTGACAATTGCCAGATTCTGATAACTTTAAGATTATGAAACTTGGCTGGGTAAGAATTTCCAGAACAGGTGGAAAACTGGATTCAAGCAGAACAAGTGTTAATTACATGGGACTGAATAAACTGACAAGGATGACTGTAATTATTATGACTGTTTCGAAACATCGCCAGTTCTTCTTTGTTTTTGCAGATTTAAGGAAATCTTCTCTTTTCTCTTAAGCTATCAACAATTTGGTAAGATAGATCTTTGTGAACAAAGACGGAACAACTAACCTGATCTGATCTCTCTGGAATTCGGTAACCTAGTGAGTATTCTTATTTTCATGGCAATATAGTTATTTACATAACTTCAATAAGAATCTGTTCTTCTTGTAACAGGACACAATTGGAAACATTGGTTATATCACCTAGGCTATGCCTGAAATGTCATATTTGAGAGACATACTCATATACTCAGATACGACCAGATAGCTTTAAGGAACTAAGGTGGACTTTGTGGAGCCGATAAAGCCTCTTGGAAAAATGGTCTGGTCCCTTGCTTACAGGGTTCCTAGCAGCCTTATCAGGCGAGTAAGGAAGGTCACTTCCTGACAGGCTCAGGAATCTCAAGATATTTGGTGCACTTCAAGAAGAGAGAAATTCACCCAAATTTACAGACATCGAAGGCAAGGTCTGATGGTGAGTCCTTGGCATGGCTTCTTAGCCTTGAGAGGCTTTTAAAAGTTCAGTCTAAGGTTTCTTATGAAAAATTCCATCAAAGCAGATTTAACAAAGCCTATATGGTCAATCACTATTTTTGCTGCACTTATATAAATAATCATGCCAAGTTTCTTGAAACTAGACTTAAATTGCAAACACATCAGTCTTAAGTTGACTATCTTTGGTAGAAATGAGGATGATTTGAGAGAAAAAAATTGTTTCAGTAGAAACCATTGTTACAGGATTTTTTTCTCCATCGGTGCCCTCAGTTCTTGGTCACTTTGAAGAATGGAGAGGTAGACCAGACAGAATGGTGGACAGCAAAGAAAGGTTTATTGAGCAGTAATGAAGTAATAGTACAAAGCTCCCGAGGAGGAAGGGGACCCGAGAGGGTTGCCACCAGAGTTTCTCAATCTAGGAGTTTTAATGGGTTTGTTGGCAGGCTGTTTTAATCCGATTAACCCTCACTGAACCTGTCAACACAATCAGGTTTTTTCATCTGCCTATCACATGGGAAAGGGTGGAGGGCTCCTTCCAGGGAGGTGTAAAATCCTTTTAAGGGTGGTTTCCTCTTAGGGCAGGGCCCCCTACCTTCCAACTATCCTTCATCACTATTATATACACTTTTGGATATTAGATTCTAGTGCTGTTCATTGTCTTTGAGGTTTTGTACTGGATCCTGAATCCTTCCAGTTACCTCATAGCTGGCGACAACTCTCCAAACTAACATCCAATTTTCTCCCACCTTTTTGGCTTGGAATCACTAAGAACAAAAGCTGCCCTTTCCCCCCAAAGCCCTTCAAAACAAAATGTGAACTTGTTATAAACTTAAGAGAGATCACCACAATAACTCATGTGTGGACAGTCTTCATGCCTGTTGCTGTGTGGCCACTCAGAATGATCACCAGAGACATTCAAACTGCAAACCAGGAAAATCTGTCAGACTGCCAAAGCCAGCCTCCACTCCATCCGAGATGCTTCAAGCCAGACGGCTGGCAATATTCTCAACAGATTGCCTTCAGAACTCAGAAACCAGGATTAGAGTCTGCTCCAATCATTAACCACTGTGTTTCTTTTGTTTCCATAGAAATGCCTCTTATTAAATACCCAATTGCTTGCGCCATAGGTCTCACTTTGGAAACACATCTGCATCACCACCTCCTGAAATGAGACGCCCCATTTGACTGAACTGACCTGTTCTCAGGACTAAGAAACTGGTTCAATGAGATGAAGCAATCTACAAACTCAATTTATGGACTGAAACTTCTTGGGGAAGTTTCAAAGGTATGACTGAGGAAGAGCAAAATACCTGACCCCAAAATAGGCTGCTTTGGCATGTGGATTATTTTGAGCCGAAGGCAGGCAAGACACAGCGGACTTGGGGTGTCTGGGTGACTCAGTCAGTTAAGCATCCGCCTTTGGCTCAGGTCATGGTCTCAGGGTCCTGGGATTGAATTCTGCGCCGGGCTCCCAGCTCATGGGGAAGTCTGCTTCTCCTTCCCTCTCTGCCCCTCCCCATGCTCCTGCACGCGCATGTGTGCTCTCTCTCTCTCAAATAAATAAATAAGATCTTTAAAAAAAAAAAAAGACCCAGTGGACGAAAAAAAAACTTTTACTGCTTCCTTAACTGCCTAAATGAATTTAGATGGGGGGCTGACCCCAAAAGAAAGCTATCACCAGAGGTAACTTCTTACCTGAATGAGCTATCTCTATGGTAGGACAAACATCTAATACCAAACATCTGCTCTTCTTATTGTCCTGTGAATCACCCTCCTCCCCTTTGAAGCCCCAGGCCCCTGTCCCATTACCTCAGGATGGCATATAAAACCTCAAATATCCACATTGTCCTTGGGTCTCAGGTTCTTATGGGGCTTCTGTATTTACATAATTAAATTTGGTTTTGTCCTGTTAATTTGCCTTATGTTAATTTACCAGCCAAAGAATCAAGAAGGATGGATGAAAACTTTTTCCTCCCCAATATTAGCCTCAGGGATCTCAATTTTAATGTCGATGTTACTAGAGCTGCTTAAGACTCACCCCAGAGGTGTGGTTGGAGGTAAACAAGATCACTGGACTCCCAGGTCAGGGACTTCAAAGCAAGGCTAAGGCAAAGCAAGGCTCCTCCTTCCAGCTCCCCTGTTTTGAGCAGTGAGACCCCAAACTCTCAGCTACTCAGGTTTTGATGTTTGACTCTTTCTCAGGTTCCAATAATTGTTGACGAAACTTTGTTCAAATTTAAAATCAGAAGTTACCTACCATAAAATACATCTATTGATTCCTAACCCCCCCACCTTGTTCTGGCTAGTTCTAGCTAAAATGAGGTTAATTTAAATAAGAAATACAGATTTCTGTGCACCTTTTAAAATAACAGTTCTGTGAATGCTATTTTCTTCTGCAGATTATGCTAAAGCCAGTTTCCTCTCTGAATGAATGTTTCTAACACGTGAATTCAAAATACAACAAGCCTACGTCACCAGATGCCCTGAGTAAACAGGAACTAAGTGCAGCTGGAGCTTTGTGGCTTTTCTTGCTTTCTTTCCTTTTTTCTCCTCTTCCTCAGACCGTTGCTATTAAATACTTTTTTTTTAAATTAAAGAGGAAAAAAAGGTTTTTGTTTTTTAATAAATCCTTTAGTCTGTACCCAAAAATTCAAATTAAAAAGTTCAAAACTTTCAAAAGAATGAAGAGGTTTTTCTTTGCAGAACACAGGAAAATCCATTTGTCTCAATATCTGATCATGTTTCCCTGACAGTAGAAAGTATTCACTTCTTACTGCTTCTCTATTTTCTCATCTGCCCTGCCTACGAGGGGAGGAAGAATGCTTTCCCTCTTTTTTTTGGTTCCTCATTAAAACAACATGAAAATAAATTAAAAAAAGATTTTTTCTATTTATATCACTTTTCTTAGAAATGCCACCACCTGGATATCCTTGTCTGGAATATGCCTTCAAAAGTGTGGAAGGTCTAGAAAAATTATACAATAAGTAAAGGAAGTTAAAAAAAAATCTGTTGAATAAAACATGGTCTCAGAATTACTTCCAAACATCAAATTGTCCATTATTCCTTTTTTTTTTTTTTGAGACCATTCATATACACTGAAAGAAAGTCAACAAAACAGGGTCAAAGTTCAGCTACAACAAGAGTAAATTTAGGAATTGTAAGAACTAATCAAAACCTGTGACAATTATTGGTATTATCTTGTACCAAATATTGTTAAAAATAAGAGGCTTGTCATCTAGTCTTGAAAATTGGCTTTGCTACAGAGACTCTTCTTATAGTCCTCATAAGAAATGCTTTATGTGCATGAATTCTGTCCAGTGGTAGCTTTTCTTCACGCATAAAACAAGAGATGAGAATGCAGTGGACAAATAGCTTGGATTTATTTATGATCCAGTTACAAGTTTCTAACTGTTGCATTTCCCATATGAAATGGAAATGGAAGCAAGTAACATAAAGCTTCTTAAAAGTCTGACATGAAAAGGAATTGTATTAAAATATGTCCGTGGCAAAGTGTGCTCAAAGTTAAGCTCTTATCTGTAAACGGATAAAATAGATTAAAAGCAAATCTATGGTACAATTCTGTGGTCTTCCTGCCTATTGCCCAGCTTAGTGAGACATAGATCCTACTGAGTGAACAAAAAGTCGCCTGATACTTGCTGTTTCTAGGCTGTTGAGTTTCTGAAGAAGGAAGTAGATTAGTCAACTGTGTCATCTATGAGTGGCAGAAATACGACACTGGCATAACTGATAATTTGTATGCTTCAACAAATGACAGTGTGCATGGTGTTGTTTAAAATTTTAGGAGGTAAGATGCTTTACATTATCTTTTTGGTGAAATTTTGTTGTCCTCCCTTGATTGCTGACTTCAAAGTAGTTGCCCAAAATGAAAGAATAACAAAATGCATTATGAAGATGAATTTAGTTCTCTATTATAATCTGTAAAGTAATAGAGTCTGTATCACTGGTTGTCAGCCAAGGGTGATTTTGTCACCCAGGAGACATTTTACACCTTCAGGAGATATTTTTGATTATCATGACTGAGCAGGGAGTAGTGAGAGGTCAGGGGTGATGGTGAGCGTGCTACAATGCATAGGATGGCCTCCCACAACAAAACATTATCCAGCTCCTGTGTCTACAGTGCTGAGATTGAGAAACTCTATTTTATATGAATTATCAGAATGAACAAATAACATGTATATGATATAATCCTGAAGTAGTTTTGTTCTTTTCACATTATAAATTTTTAGAACGTTTTTCTACATGTTTTTAGAGTTTTGTTATCAAACACATAAAATAATTACTCATGTTATACCCAGTTTGAACCTGGAGGACATAATTATATTTTTAAAGACATGAAAGAGACACATTTCCTATTCCATTTGTGTGTTAGATGAATTTACCTTTTTCCATTCATTCATAAACCCCAAAATAGAGGCTGTCTTCAAAATGGAGAATAAGTTTAATGCAGATTTCAGGAAAAAAAATAAGGTCTATTTTACATTGAAATTATCAGCACTGTCAACATTATTTCAACCCATATTATGAGTTATTAAGTAGTAACACCTGTAGGTTTTCTTCCTCTTGTTGAGGTACAAGAGGAGAGTGAGGTATAAAGTATCATTTAAGAATGGAAATCTGTGTTCCTTTCGTATTCCAATTTTGAAAATTCTCTTTCCACTCATTCCTCCTACTGTGATGAGGGCAGGAGAAAGGAGATCTGGCAGAAGACTGGAAAGAACAATGCAGTTCACTCAGCTTAGAGAAATGATGTGGTACTATATTCCTGAGCCAGCGGAACATTTTGCCAGGAAACCAATTTCAAAGAAATCAGCTGATAAATACACAGTCCTTTGGTCCCCATTTGGAACTAGAATATATGTGTACACACATCTTTTACCAAGCTGGCTGTAAAAATGACATCACTCATCAATAAACAATGAAGTAAACTACAGTGAGTCTGACCCTCCTTCACTGTAATTATTGAATATCAATCCTCTCCTATAAATTATTCTCAAATTATTTCTGAGCTCCTCAAAGAGGTGCCTCACATACAACTGCCTTATGGCCCCCCTCACTTCCTCCTCTGTCCTGTGTTCCTCCCCCTTGTTGGTATTTCCTGTCTTCACCCAGCCCAGGCAGCCCCTCTCTTGAGGACACCTCTCAGGAGTTGATGGGGATCCTGAAACTGCCTTCCACATTTATATGTCCAACCTGACCACTCTCTTAAATACCACACTCATGTTGCCAATGGCCAGGTCACTGTCTCCACTACTCAAATGTCTAAGAGGAATCTCAAACTTCCATGTTGAGAACTGAACTCCTGATATCTGTCTCTCTCACAATTCCTTGTCTAAGTTCATGGCAACTCTTGTTTTTCTGTTCCTCAAGCCACAAACCTTGGAGTCATTCTTCATTCCTCTTGAAGTTTTTCTTTCTCCTGACACAAAACCCATCATGAATCCTGTTGGTTTCATCTTCAAGGTATTTCCAGAGTCTGGAACTTCTCACCCCTTCCACAAACACTGTCCTTGGATCCAGCCACCATCACCTCTCACCTGGATTATTGGAATAGTCCCCTAACCAGTCTGTTGCTTCCACCTGGGGTCCCAAACTAATTTCAACACGGATGTTGTAAGTTAGATTGCTTAAAACCCTCCAATGATGTGCCAGCCATTTCTCTCAGAGTAAAAGTCAAAGTTCTTAAGAGGGCCTAGAAAACCCCCCAGAATATGTTCCCTCACTTTTCTATTTGACTTGCCTGACCTTATCTCCTGCCAAAGCCAGCATCATGGGTGTGTGACCTGTGTAGTACACAAGGTTCTGTGCTCAGAAGGTGTGGATGCACGGTTTAAGTCTCTGCTATAGCTATTTTGAAATATTTTTTTTAAAGATATTATTTATTTATTTGACACAGAGAGAGAGCAAAAGCAGGGGGAGCAGGAGAGGGAGAAGCAGGCTCCCCGCTGAGCAGGGAGCCTGATGTGGGGGCTCGATCCCAGGACCCAGAGATCATGACCCGAGCCAAAGGCAGACGCTTAACCAACTGAGCCATCCAGGCGCCCCTAATTTGAAATTCATAATAATTTTGAACAAAGAGCTCCACATTTTCATGTTGCATGGGGCCCCACAATTAATGTAACCAGTCCTTTCTTCTACTTCTCTTCTCCTCACTCACATCCCTCAAGCTGCCCCTGCACACTGCTAGGAACATTCCACGCACTCTCTCTCTCCCAAGCCTTTGTATTTGTTGCTCCCTCTGCTTGGCTCTCTCTTCCCCAGAGAACTTATATGACTTCACCTTCATCTGCTACAAATCTTTGTGTTAATGTTAGTTTTTCGGTGAGACTTACTCTGACCACACCATTCATATAGTAAACTGTCTTCCCATTTCTCCTACTCTGATGCATTTTTTCTCATTGTACTTAGGATCTTCTTACCTATTTAACATTTTATTTGTTTTGTTAATTGTCTATTATCTATATTTCTCCCTCTCGAATATAATAAGCTTCATGAAGGCAAGGATCTTTGTCTGGTTCTTCGCTGTCGTATACTATGTGCCTGATACACAGTAGGTACTTAATAAATATTTATTTGATGAGTGAATGAATAAGCAAATCAGAGTTCAAGAAATAACCTATAGTTAAATATGTACAGAATGTGACTTATTTCATTCACAACAAATCTTTTGTTGTGTCCATATGCAACCTGTTTTGCTCTAATTCAAAAGGGAACATGTCAATTTTCTCCATTAAAGTATGAGAAAATTCCAGTTTATGTAAAAGCAGTCAACTTTAGGCCAATTTTGAAATGCAACATATTTTGTGCAAAGGTGCATTGATGATTTTGTAACAGAAACATAAAAAACCTGGCAAATGGGGATTCCTCATTAAAAACAAATAGACAGAATAATACTCCTCCATTTTTCACATGCCTCCCCCCACTGCCAAAGAAACATGTGTAAGTACACAAGACCTACTTGGTGGTAAAGCTGAAACCTGGTGGTGGTAATGATTGCATCTGGACAGACTGGAGGCAGACGTGAACAGCCAGATCTGACTTAGCTCTACTGAGTTTCATTTCCTTTAAGTGTGGCTCTAAATGCATGGCTCTCTTCGTCTCTGTCTCTTCACAGCCTGTGCGAAGAGAAAGAGATTGTACTTCAGGTTGTACATCAACACATCTTGTCCTGTCTTGAGCCCTTGCACAGATGTTTGTCTTGAAACAGACAGCAGGTCTTAGATCTTGCTCTTTGGACATTATTTTTGTTTTTCCTTGAATTATGAGTTTTACTCTTTAAACCTTTATTATCAGGTGGTGATCTTGTTTCCCAGTTTACTGAGAAAAACAGAGGCAATTAGAGGAGAATTTCTGAAAATTCCCACTACCTCATCCACTCAACCACTGGCCTCTGTGGCTGCATATTCTACTTTCTCTGCTGTTATCAAGGAGGGATTGCCCCCAGCGAACACCAGGACTAGCTCTTTCCTTTCCAGAAGGGTATTCCTCCAGAAATTCTCTTCTCTCTGCAATTTTCTCTCTGCTAACATGATCTTTCTTATCAGTATGTAAATATGGACTGAGTCCTTAATTTTCTTTTCCCATTAAAAAAAGGTTATGTCTCTTGGTCTTATTACTCCCTTTCAACCACTGCGCCTATTTTTCTCTTTCTTATGGTAAATCTCCATCATAGAGTCAACTATGCTCCTATCTCTGATTTCTCTATTTCCATTTTATTCTGAGTCAAGCTTTTGCTTCCAGTATTCCACAGAAACTGCCCTTAGTCTATGTCACCAAGATTTTCTGTCATTGAAACCAAGATCTATGCTCAGTCCCCTTTTTACCTGAACTATGAGTAAAATCAGACATAGTTGATTATCACTTGCTCTTTGAAATATTTTTTCACTTGTCTTCCAGGACAAGTCTGGTTTTCCTTTCACTTCATGGGCCATTTTTTTTTTCCCCTCATTTTCCATTGCTGGTTCCTCTTCAGCTCCTGACTTCTTAATTTTGGAGTGGTCCAAATCTCAGTCCTTAAGTCTCTCTTCTATTCTGATTTAATTCCTGAATCATCTCATTCATTCTTATGGTTTTAATGCCACTTACATGCTGTAAATCCCCTAAATCTCTCTCTTTCCCTTGATTCTTCCCTTTAACTTGAATGTTTAATTGGTGTCTGAAAATTAGGATGTCCATATGTCCCATCACTCTTAACTTGCTCTTGTCAATTCTTTCTGATCTCCACGGACTTATAAACATTCCATTTTGTAGGTGCTCCGACCACAGTCTTTAGAGTCAATCTTGATAACCTCTCACACCCAGTCTGTACTTCATCCTGTTAGCTTTGTCTTGAAAATATTCAGAATCTGGTTCCTTCTTATCACTTCCACTGCTACCAACCTGCTCTAAGCCATCATTATCCAGTGCTTGGATTATAGCAATAACCTCTTATCCAACCTTCCTTTTTTTATCCTCCATTTCATCCCACACCTTTAGTCTATTTTCTATATAGCAGCCAGCGTGAGCCTTTAAAAAAATTGATTATTTACTCTTCTGATCAAAATCATTCACTGACTTTGTACTTTACTCAGAGCAAAGTCAAAGTCACTAGGAAGCCCTACAAGGCTCTAAGCACTCAGACCTTCTATAATCACTCTAACTTTATGTCTTGAATACTTCATGCCACTGACACTTCTTCCTTGACTCTGCCTTTTGCACATTCCCTTTGCACAAATTGTTTCCCCTACTTAGAAGACTATTTATTGAATATCTGGATGAGTTGGTCCCTTACTTCTTTTAGATTTTGTTTATCTCTTCTCAGTGAAGTCTTTCCTGACTACCATATTTCTATTGCAACTCTTCAAAACTCTTTATTTTCCTTCCCTGCTTTATTCTCATCTACAGCAATTAAAATCATCTAACATTCTTTAGATTTACTTCTTACTTTTTAAAAATTGTCTGCTCACACTAGAATATAAGTCCTACAAGAGCAGGTATTTTTTAATAGTTTTGTTTTTTTTTTAAATATTTTTTATTTATTTATTTGACAGAGAGATAGAGAGCACAAGTAGGCAGAGTGGCAGACAGAGGGAAAGGGAGAAGCAGGCTCCCCGCTGAGAAGGAGCCCAATGCGGGGCTCGATCCCAGGACCCTGGGACCATGACCTGAGCCGAAGGCAGCTGCTTAACCAACTGAGCCACCCAGGCGCCCTAAGGGCAGGTATTTTTGTATTTTTGTCCCTGGTGCCTGGAACAGTGCTTACCACATAGTAGGTGTCCAATAAATATTTGTTTAATAAGTAAAGGAATATATTTTGTACCTATTTGATTATATATGTATAATTACAGTCTTTGATAAGCAAAAGTAAAAAGTTACAGTCCCTATTTTAGGTCACCAAAAGAAGGTAGGTCAAAACAAAGTGAGATAAATTATTTTTACTTTTTTTTTTTAATGAGAAACTATCTTAGAATATATATCAACCACATATTCAGTCCTGCATAGCATTTTCCTACTACTCTTTTATCTAACTTCATTCTTGTCTTTTCTTTGTTTCTCCCTGGGATTAAAAGGCATGCTCCCTAACCATGTATGTGACATGTTTAATAATTATTTTATAATAGTTATTTTTAGCTCAAGAGTTTGAGCAATCTCTACACCCAACATGAGGCTCAAACTCATAACCCTGAGATCAAGAGTCACATACTCTATCAACTAAGCCAGCCCAGTGTCCCTTTAGTTCAAGAGTTTGCATGGGCCTGTAGCAACTCTTTGGTAATGGACACCCCAAAGGACCCAGGCTGAAGAGGGGGGACATTCTGATTCTGTTCTCGCTCAGCATGTGAAATATGAATGAAAGATAAAAAGACAGAAAAATCCTTGGTGATATTTAACATCCTGCTTTTCTATGATTGAAACTTTCCCAAATGTGCAAGTACCCAAATTTTCAGATATATTAGTCTAATTATCCTTTCCAAAGCATGAAAATGATAAATCAGAAAAAACAAAACAAAACAAAACAAAACTTAGAAGGATGCATGAATGATCCTGTAATCTCTTGTGGTATATCTGAGTGAGCATGATTCTACACATTTGTGTGTGTGTGTGTGTGTACCTCTGTGCATATGTCTTGTTTTTAAATGTGCTTGAAGCTGCTCAAGAGAAGGGGATTGTCCTTGAGAAATCCCCAGTATTTGTCTTTGAAGCTGAGCATCTGCCTTCCATCATCTCATGATTCTCCTGATCCTTGACCAGAAGTAAATGACACAGAGGGCTTGTGAAAGTGACTAATGGTGAGAATTTCTTAGTTCCTGGACTTTTAAAGGACACTTAACTTGATATTTATGGATGACTTTTTTTTAGAACACTTATGTTCCTTTTAAGGTATGTGAGGAAGACTGGATTCATTATGCTGTCATTCAGTGAGTCCTCCAAAATGTTTCTCGCTGGACCTATTCACTGAAAATTTTAGTGAGCAGACCTCATAGTATCTTCTGAAAACTCTAGAGGAGAGACAATAGATGGCCTCAGTAAGTTCTCTATTTTCTGTGGAAACTGTGTAGGTTGTTCATGTGGAGGTGAATCAAATGATATTTGCCTTGATCTTTTCCTACCTTGGTTTTGTGATCCCAGGCTGATTACCACATGTGTGAATACTAATCATTTGCTTTTTCTTTGTGTGGTTTCTTTGTATTTGTTTAGTTCTTGAGCTCTTTGGCTCTATGTACCTTCAGATTTATTGATGACATTTTATTAATTTATAGTTCAAAATGAGCTGGTTAGTGTTCATGTTTAGTTACTATTGATGTAAGTTACACTTGCATTTGTATGTAAGTGATATGTTGCTCATACAAATAGGAGTGGACTCCAGAACCTTGTCCATTATCACCAGCCAGTTGTGTAGGAATTCTGCTGGGGATTTTATAAAATCAAGAGAATTCATTGAGATTGACAGCATCCATATTGTAAGTCATGTGTAATTTACTAAAGAAATACTTTACCCATGTTCAATTAGTAATTTATTTTATTCAAAAACTATTTATTAGTTTCCCATCATGTTTTGGAAATTGTTCTAGACACTGGAAGTGTAGCAGAAAACAGAACAGACAAGTCCCTGCCCTCATGGAGCCTACATTCTAGAGGGAGTGGTGGGGCAGACAATAAGCAAATAGATAAATAAATGATATAATGCCTAATAGTGACATATGAGCCATGAGGTTTTATTTTATTTATTTTAAAGATTTTATTTATCTATTTGACAGAGAGAGAAAGAGAGAGAGAGAGAGCACAAGCCTGGAGAGGGGCAGAGGGAGAAACAGACTCCCCACTGAGCAGGGAGCCCAACGCGGGGCTCGATCCCAGGACCCTGAGATCATGACCTGAGCCGAAGGCAGATGCCCAACTGACTGAGCCACCCAGGCACCCAAGCCATGAGGTTTTAAAAAGTAGAGGACAGGAGCTCCTGGGTGGTTCAGTCAGTTGAGTGTCCGACTCTTGATTTCGGCTCAGGTCATGAGATTGAGCCCCGAGTCAGATTCCGCCCTGGGCATGGAACCTGCTTGAGATTCTGTCTCCTCCTCCCTCTGCCCTGCCCCCTATTCCTGCTCATGCTCTCTCTCTCTCTCTCAAAAAAAAAGAAAAAAAAAAAAAGTAAAGTATAATGTTGGAGAGTAAGGCGCGGGTGTCAGGAAAAGGCTGGTATTTGAACAGAGACATGAAAGAAGTCATAATGCAAGTTCTAGGACTATTTCAGGGAACAGAAAGAACAGCAAGTCCAAAGGCTCTGTGGCAGGACATGATGAAGTAATGGATGGTGATGAAAAGCATAGTCAGATAATGGAAGAACTTGTAGACCAACCTAAAGAGTTTGGGTTTGTTAGTGAGTGGGTTGGGAAGCCACTAGATGTTTCCAAGGAAGAAAATTATAGGATTTTATTCGTATTTTAAAAGGAATCCCTATTTGTTCTGGAGAATAGACTTATGGGAGAAAGAGGTATAAACATGGAAGCACAGAGACCAGATAGAGGTCTTGCAGGAATCTAGGGGAAAGCAAGTGATGTTTGGTCTAGGGCTAGAACACTAGACAAAGAGGAGGTGATAAAGAGCAGCTAGCCTCCCAATCCTAAATGGACATAAAGTGGCCAGAGTTTGCTGAAGGAGTTTGATGTAGGGTGTGAGAGGAAGAGAGGAGTCATGGATAACTTTGAGGCTTTTGGCTGAGCAACAAGCAAATGATGGTGGCACTGAGTATCGTGCGGAAGGCTTTGGGAGGAGGGATAGGTTTGGGTAGCTGGGTGAAAATTAAGTGTTCAGTTTGATAAATATTAAATTTATCATTTAAATTTAAATTTATCATCAAAGCCCCATTAAGGGGGTGCCCGGATGGCTCAGTCAGTTAAGCATCCGACTCTTGATTTCGGCTCAGGTCATGATCTCAGGGTTGTGAGACTGAGCCCCGTGTTGGGCTCCACACTGAGCGTGGAGCCTGCTTAAGATTCTCTCTCTCCCTCCTTCTGCTCCTTCCCGCCACTCTCTCTCTCAAATAAAATTGAAAAAATTTTTTTAAAAAGCCCCATTAGGCATCCAAGAGAAGAGATTGAATAGAGTTGGATGCAGTAGTCTAGACTTAAGGAGAGAAGTGAGGACTGGAGATAAACTTGGAGGACATTTACAAAAATATGGGACTCAGAGCGCCTACAAAGTGCAGATAGAGAAGAAGCTCAATTTTGAGAAACTGGAAAGAAGGAGGTGGTCCAGTAAAGAAGCAGGGAACAGGAATGGGGAATGAGATCTCATGGAACCAAGTGAAGAAAGTAGATATTTTCATAAGGAGGAGGTCTGTATGAGTTATGCAGCTGATAGATCAAGTAAGAGAAAGAATGATAATTAACCACTGGAATTTGAAATATGAAGATCCTTAGATCATTAGCAAGGTATGGTAACATGTTTAAGTTTCTAAAAGATCCCTTTTCTTTTTTATCCTGATTCTCCATTGTCTGCTAATGTTTTCCTGTCTTCCCCAGTAAAAATCCTATGTTCATTTAAATTGTAATGATTAATTTTTTTCTTTCTTAATTAAATGTTAGGGCTTCTGGCTCTCATGTCATTGCTCAAAATTCAGATTTTAGGCAGTTTATCCATGGCCACACTTTCAAACATTTATTTTTTAAAGATTTTATTTCTTTATTTTAGAGAAAGAGAGAGAGAGTACGAGCAGGAGGGGCAAAGGGAGAGGAGAGAGAGAATCTCAAGCAGACTCCATGCTGAGCACGCAGTCAGACTCGGGGCTCAATCCCAGGACTCTGAAGTCATGACCTGAGCTGAAACCAAGAGTCGGACCTTAACCAAGGGCACCACTCAAGTGCCCCCGCACTTTCAAACGTTTTTTACTGCTCACTCTCTATGGTCCATGTATTAAAAATTATAGGGTAACTTTTAAAAAGCAAATTCAGTTTGTCTTTCCACAGTAATGTCCTAATAGTATTCTATTTCACATTTCTTATTTGCCAGTGTTGTTCCAACTATGCACTTCTTACCTGGGATCTTAATGTTTCCGACGCACCCACTTCTCTAGTAAAGGTAGATCAATCCCTTAGTGTATCAACAGTGTTCCAGCTAAACTAGTGATGTGAATAGTATTTCCTAGGGAAATTTTCTCTACCCTCTTCTTCTTTCCCAGTATTTCAGATAACACCTTGCCTACGTAATCACTGGCTATTCAGTGGGAAAGATGAAACATTATAGTTCTTCAAATGTTGCAGAGGGAAACACATTTAGAAAGGGGAAAAGGTCAGTGGGTCTGTGTAAGGGGAAACTACTATTTTTACGAGCACCTTCTCACTAACTGCCTGGAATAGAGAAGGAGGAAGAATTGGGAAAATTCTGTATTTTTGTTGGTAGGTGGTAGAACTTTGAGGATTTGGGGCTTTATAGCTCATGTTGTATTTCTATCTGGGAACTTTCAGGACACTGAAATCAAAACAAAGATATTCATTTTTTTCTTGGCTGGAATTTTTGAGAAACAAGAACTCTTTTCAGTATATGAATAATAAAAAAAAAAACACCCAGCCATTGTTATGGGAATGAATTCTGCCGGAAGTGACACTGGTCATTCTGATTTAACCAGATCAGCTGATATTTTGAACACTTAATCTGTACCTAGTGCTGTATGAGACCTTCTTTATTAATTTTCTCACTTAATTTTCCTAACAAGCCTTACGTGGATATTACTAATGACATTATATAGGAGAAAATTCTAGCACCAAGCATGTTTAAGTGGTTTTATTAAACACACACGGGAAGTAAATGATGGAGCCCAAACTTTCTGAATTCAAAGCCTCTGTCTAACATCCTGAAAACATAAGTGCTAGATATACAGATATACATATACAGCTAACCAATAAACAGTCTGAGAAATATGGTTCTGAGCCCATTGTTATGAACCAGTGGCAGGAACAGGTAAAGACCTTTTGAAAAGGCCACAGAAGTATATTTTCTGCTGGGTCTTAATAGAGAGGTAATGGCATTCCTGACTTTTGGAAAAATGTACAAAAAGGCATAAAGTCCTAAAAATGATGACTTTTGTGGTAATATATGTCAGTGAACTAATAAACCAGCTGTTGAAAACCTTTCCAAAGTAGAATATCAAGTCTCTGTATTCAATAATTCATTCATACTCTTTGGAATTGGATATATGTTGGTAGTGCTGGAAGTTGGTAGTGGTATACCTACCTAGAAGCTTACCTGAACAAGCATCAGCAGAAGGGCAGTTGGAGACATGCCTAAGAAAGCTCCTTAAAATCCTGGGCTATCAAGTTACTTAGAGGACCAAGAGTAGAATATGGAGAAAGAGGGAAGGCAGTGGGGCAGGTTGTCCTCTCTTCAATTCTGCACTTGCTTGTCAACATCTCTCTTGCCAATATTGATTGCTTTTATAATATAGCATCCAAAAGATAATATTATTTGAAGACCTGAAGTCAAGTCAGAAAGATTATTTAACATAGGAAAGAGTAAAGAGCATTGTGGTTCTCCAAATCCACTCCAAACCAAGTCCAAACTGACCTTGGAGATTAAAATTAGAAAGAAACATCAAGGTAAAAATTCTCCCTAGCAAAGTATCTCAATCTAGGTATCAATTTGGGAAACATAGGTAGATAATGGTAGTTCAGTAATGTTGTTTAATATTGAACCAAAGGGGCGCCTGGCTGGCTCAGTCAGAAGAGCATGCAACTCCTGATCTCGGGGTCCTGAGTTTGAGCCCATGTTGGGTGTAGAGATTATTTAAAAAAAAAAAAAAAATACTGAGCCAAAGCCTTCCCTGGTACAGGATGTAGCATATCTCCTTTCCAAGCCTAGAGTTGCCTCAAGGGTAAACAATTCTAATTTCATAAATGAAGTTTTATTTATATTTGGCGGAAATGGGAGAACAAGGTCTCAAAAGACAGGCAGAATTTTTAGATGATGATTTTTCAGTGATTCAGATTACCTTTCCTGCACCAGTTTTTCCAGTGGGGTTTGAGATGCAGGCCTGACACCCCTGTGCTCTGTCCATTGATGTTTTGCTCGATGTCCCTCTGTTTCACAGGTTGTCTGTTGAAGATGTTGGGCAAGACTCTGCTGCACAAATATTCCCCAAATACTGATTAGAACTTCTAAAATGTCACCTGGCCTTTGAGCTAAGTGTCTTGGTGCTCCCTCATGAGTCTCATACAATTCATAAGGTTTTAGCCTCACTCCCACTTTACAGAGTCTATCATAGGAAGGCGTCCACTCACTGGAGCTGAAAGGCTGGCATTTCCCTTGATCTTCAACACCTGAGATCCTCAGCCATTTTTGGTTACATCTATTTTGGCATGTATCCTAATAAAATGTTGTGTTGTTATCTTTTCAAGTAGGTAAGTCTTAATCACCCAGACTATATTGTAAAGTCTACATGTCAGGGAACACAAAATGTCTTCCTAGCTTTGTGCCTGGTCTGGCAGTTTTCACATTCTACTGCCCACCAAAGTCACCTGAGGAAATTGTTACAAATGCATATTCCAGGGCCCCTCCCCAAGATAGTGTGATTTAGTAATTCCAGGAAGGAGCCCCAGAATATATCTCTTTTAAAGCCAATTATCTCTGGGGATAATGGTTGTACTTTGGAAAACACTAGAGTCATCAGCAAGAGCTCAAAAGACACATATCGAGTGATTATTGATGTCCAGGAAGTAAATAGAGGAAAGAACAAAGAAACTCAAGAGGTGTGATTTAATTTTGTTTCCTGTAACAATTACTGGCTCTCTTAATTACACATGCTGTTGAACATTACTTCTGAAGTGGTAAAGTTTGAAATGTTCCTCAGTGCCAAGTCACCCATTCACAGTCAACACACCTCTTCACTCCTACCCCCGTTTACTTGATTCACCCTTTCCTATCTTTCAAATGTTGGCTGAAATGTCACTTCCTCATAGACTTTCCCTAAATTTTTAAGCACTTTAAGAGACCCGTCCTTCACTCAATCCTTATTCTGTTGTACACCTACTTCAGTTGTAATTTTTGTAAAAACACACATAATACACTTACACAAATATATATGCGTGCATATATTCACTTATTTTTTCACTCTGTTTAATCACTAACCTGCATTCAATGTATAATACCATTCTTAGCATCTTATGAGTTTTGACAACATTTAATAAAAATAAATAAAGGAATGAATGAAGGATCCACTTGGACATCCATATGTTATACAGATGAATTTTTTTAAACACTGATGATGGAAAAACAAACAATATGTTTGGTGCATATTACTTTATTTGGTGACTCTTTCAGAAAGGTAGATGTCATCATCCTTAATGTACAGATGAAAATGCTGAGATCTAGGAACCTATTTCTGGATATCCCAGGTAGAAAGTGGCAGAATCTGCACATCTTCTCTCTCCAAGTCCACTGTAAGTTCTTTTATAGTACATTATATATACAAGATAATCAACCCTGCTAAAGCAGGATAGTTTGTGTTTCTTTAGAATCAAGGATCTCAGGATTGTTCTCTCACAAACTCCACATTTCTGGAACTATGTTTTGGGAAAATTCATAATGTATATACTTTTCTTGTTTATTGAAGACTGTATTTTGGGGCTGCACAGTGTGGTGCTTCTGTTGACCCTCAGATAAAGCAGTTAAGGGAGACTCTTTTTAGGGAAAAAATTGCTTCCCTTCTCCTATATACCTAGGATTATGTGGACAGAGTTTAATCTTTGGATGGAAAAGTATAACAGAATGAAAGGACATGCTCAGAGTGAATTAATATTTCTATTAGCTTGCAGGCTGTAAGAAATACTTCTTACTGACACTGCCCTAAGGCTATTGGCTAGGTATATACTTTTGGTGGTGATGTGGGTTTTCTCATATTCATCTCTGATGTGTGTGTGAACGAAATGGCCATTTCATTCTTCACAACTGACAGAACAACATTCAGATGGCATTGTTAGCCTCTGTCAACTTATTTATCGCTTTATTCTACACATGCACTATGATTAGTTTTGAAACAGAGTAGTTTTATAGGTCCTTTATGGAGGTTTCTTAGAGAACTAAAATTTCTAATTATGACCATTTCTGTATATTTTATGTCCTCAAATAAGGATTCTTGATTAAGAGTGCCTGGGTGGCTCAGGTGGTTGAGCGTCGGACTCTTGATTTTGGCTCAGGTTATGATCTCAGGGTGGTGGGATTGAGCCCTGCATCTGGCTCCGCACTCAGTGGGGAGTCTGCTTGAGATTCTCTCCTTCTCCCTCTACCCCCTCTCCCCACTTGTGGTCTCTCTCTCTCTCTAAAATAAATAAATAAATCTTAAAAAAAAAAGAATTCTTGATTAAAATATTTAATAAAGGGGCGCCTGGGTGGCTCAGTCGT
>NC_138374.1:120286886-120320711 GCF_054177405.1 Leptonychotes weddellii
GCAGGGAGTCTGCTTCTCCCTCTGACCCTCACCCCTCTCATGTGCTCTCTCTCTCTCAAATAAATAAATAAAATCTTTAAAAAAAAATTTGTGGTGAATTATTTTTATACTTAAACCTCAGGTGTGCTAGGGATATATATCACCTTAGAAGTTCCACATTCCACTTTTAATTAGGTTTTCTTGTTGGAAAATGGACTGACCTCCTTAGACCCACTTTCCACTGAAATTCACAAGGATTATACCTTTTGGGGACACTGAAAAATAATTACACATTTTATGAGTCTTCGTTTATAATGAAGATCATTTGTTACTTTATCCAATAAATATTAATTCAGCAGCTATTTTGTGCCATAATTACTTTGGGCATTGGGATCACAGTGGTCAACCAGATAAAAAAGATCTCTGCCCTCAGGGCTGTATGTGGGATGTGTGTGAAGAGAAGACAAATGATACCCAAGTCATACCCAGTTTAACTCACCATCACCCTTTAGTAATAAACACAACCAATACAGATCATTTCAAGTGCTCAGAAAGACACTTGGGTGTGTAATAGAATCGGGAAAGAGCAATCCAGTTAGAGGAAAGAGCAGGAGGGGAAGAACTGGACATGTGTGCAGGAAGAGGACAGAAACCAGAAAAGCCAACACAGGTGAGAAATGGGGCCAATGGATCGAGACAAGACAGACATGAACCAGATCTTGTCCACTGTAGTTTATTCTAAGTTCATTGGGAAGCCACTGAAGGATTTTGAGCAATGGGGTATGGACAGAGTCAACCGGATTTACATTTTTAAAAAGTCACTGCTGTGGGGGGTATTGATTGGAAAGGAGCAGGATGCTAAACAAAGAGATCAGCTAGGAAGCTATGGCAATAGGCCAGGCAAGAGAAGATGCTGGCTTACACTCAGACGGTAGAAATACAGATGGAGTGAAGTGGACAGATTCAAGCTAAATATTTGAGGGAAAAATTGATGGGTCTTGTTAATGACTTAGATATGAGGGATAAAGGAAGGACAGAATGAAGATGGCTCTCGAGTAACTAGGTGGAGGGAGGTGCCCTTTACTGCGATAGGTAATACAGAAGCAGAAGTTGGGATGGCGTAGGAATGTGAGTTTTCTATATACCACACCATTTGAGATGTGGGTGGTATACATGCTGAAGTGTCAACAGGCAGCTAACTATAAAAATTAACACTCAGCACAGAATTAACAACTGGGGCTATACATTTGGCAATCGTAACCTAAGCCTATGTGTTATTTAAAGCTGTGAAAATGAATGAAATGTTCTAGGAAGAGGTTAGAGAAACAAAAGTAACTTGAACTGAACCTGGGAATTATAACTTTTTAGGTCAAGTGGGTGCAGTAAAGTCATCAAAGCTGTCAGAGATGAGATATGGTGAAAAACATGAGTATGATGTTGCAGAAATAAAGGATAGTGTTTCAAGGAATGAGTGGCCAGTTACATAGAATGCTCTGTGTAAACTAAGACAAGAATGGCAAATGTCTGCAGAGTTTGGCAACATGGAATTGTGAGACCTTGACAAGAATGAGGTCAATAGTGTGATGTGGAGGAAAGCCAGATTAGAAGAGGTTGAAGAGAGAAGATGTAACATTGAAAGTAAAAACTTTCAAGAATTTTGCTGTAATAGGGAGCAAAGAAGTAGCTGGTAACTTGACATTTTTCAAGTGATTTTTTTTTTCCCAAATGGGAGTTACAAAAGAACATTTTTGTAACTAATGGATCAGCATCTTAACAGAGACAAACATCTCCAGAAAATAGATGATGTAGGAATAAAGTCCTGGAGAAAGTAAACGGGGGATGGCAATTGAAGTGTACATGGAGGGAGGGGTCAGTCCTTTTGTGTAAAAGAGGCAGGAAAGACAGAGACTGTGGGTATAGACATGAATCATATTCATCTTAAGCTAATTCTGCTCAACCACCTTTAAAAATCTGGTGCTTCTGAGTTATGAGATCACATTCTTTGCCAAAATTTGTTCACACTTTCCAAAACTTGGGAGACATTTGGCTAAATGAACTTTCTTTACTGTGGGACTTTTCAGACTCTTTGATCTGCTCACGTGTATTGTAAGGAATTTATAGAATGCAACAAATCCCAAACTGATTTGACCATAGAAGTCCTTTCTTGTGAACTGCCCTTTATATCTGGGAAGACGTTTTCAAAGGAACATATTTTAGGAGATTCTGATTAATCAAAAGGACTAGAGTTCCTTTTATTAAAATTGATTTTTAAAAAGGCCTTTTCTTTATATTCTTTCTCATAAATCCTATTTTTATAGCACTCAAATAAAATGAAGAGAAGGGAGATTATATGGTAAATATGTGGGCACATGTATTTTTAACCTTGCTATTTTGACCTTTTTCTTAATAAACTAAACACTAGCAATGTAAGCACTACTTTTTACCTGATATAGTTCGACTAATATCTACCATTTTTTGGTTACTGTTTTCTATTTGTTTGCTATTTGTTGCCCTTGTTATTTGTTCCTATTTTTATCTTCCACTCTTTTTCTGCCTTTTGTGGTTTTAACTGAGCATTCTATGAAAGTCTATTTTCTCTCCTTTCTTAGTGTATCAGTTATAGCTCTTTTAAAATTTTTTTAGTGGTTGTTCTAGGGTTCTCAATATACATTTATAATTAATCCAAGTCTACTTTTTTTCAGTATTTATTTATTTAGAGTGCACTTGAATGGGGGCGGGCAGAGGGAGAGAGAGAATCTCAAGCAGACTCTGTGCTGAGCACGGAGCCTACTTGGGGCTCGGGCTGGATCTCAAGACCCTGAGATGTTGACCTGAGCCAAAATCAAGAGTTGGACACCTAACTGGCTGAGCCACCCAGGCACCCAATCCAAGTCTACTTCTAAGTAACACTATACCACTTCATAGATAGTGTGAATATCTTACAATAACAAAACAATCCTAATTTTTCCCCTCTGTCCCCTGCATCATTGCTGTCATTCATTTCGCTTATATATGAATATCCAGAAACATGTATGTACATAAGACATAAGTAAGCGTATGTAATTGATACATTGTTGCTATCATTTTGAACAAACTGTTATCTGTTAGATCAATTAAGAATAAGAGAAAAATTTTTTAATTTTATCTTCACTTATTCCTTCTTCAATGCTCTTCCTTTCTTTATGTAGATATGAATTTCTAACCTATATTATTTTCCTTCCTTCCAAAGAATTTCTTCGACATTTCTTGCAAGGCACATCTACTGGCAAAAAATTCCATCAATTTTTGTTTATTTGAGAAAGTCTTTATATCTCCTCACCTTTGAAGGATAATGTTGCAGTGTACAGAATCCTAGGTTGGTGGCTTTTTTCTCTCAACACTTTATTTCACTCCACTTTCTCCATGCTTGCATGGTTTAGGAGATGTTGGATGTAATTCTTCTATAAGTAAGATCTCATTGTTCTCTGCTTTCTTTCAAGATTTTTTGTTTATCTTTGATTTTTTGTAGTTTAACAATGATATGCGTAGGTATAGATTTTTATCCTGCATGGTGTTCTCTAAGGTTATTTGGTTTGTGGGTAGGTGTCTAACTTTAATTTGGGGAAATTGTCAGTCATTACTGCTTCAAATTTTTTTTTCTGTTTCTTTCTCTCTTTCTTCTCCTTCTGGTGTTCCAATTACGCATATGTTAAACCTTTTGTAGTTGTCCCACAGTCCTTGGATATTCTGTTCTGTTTTCTTCAGAAAGTCTTCTCTTTGCTTTTCAATTTTGAAGGTTTCTACTGAGATAACTGCAAGCTCAGAGATTTTGTCCTTATCTATGTCTAGTCTACTTATCAGATCATTGAAGGCATTCTTCATTTCTATTAGTGTTTTTAATCTTTAGCACTTCTTTTTTGGTTCTTTTATAGGAGTTTTATCTCTTTGCTTACATTGTTCGTCTATTCTTGCATGATGTCTATTTTATTCACTAGGGCTCTTTGCATATTAATCCTAGTTGTTTTAAATCCCCAGTCTGATAATTTCAATGTCCCTGCCATGTCTGGCTCTGATGCTTGCTCTGTCTCTTCAAATTGTGCTTTTTTGCCTTTTGTTATGCTTTGTAATTTTTCGTTGATAACTGCTCATGGGGTACTGCGTACAAGGACCTATTGTAAATAGGTCTTTAACAATGTGGTGGTGAGGTATGTGGGAAGAAGAATCATTCTATAGTCCTATGATTAGATCTCAGTTTTTTTTTTAAGATTTTATTTATTTGACAGTGAGAGACACAGCGAGAGAGGGAACACAAGCAGGGGAAGTGGGAGAGGGAGGAGCAGGCTTCCTGAGGAGCAGGGAGCCCGATGTGGGGTTTGATCCCAGAACCCCAGGATCAGGACCTAAGCCGAAGCAGACGCTTAACGACTGAGCCACCCAGATGCTCTAGATCTCAGTTTTTAAGTGAGTCTATGCTTTTAGACTTTGAACCTCACAAGAATTTCTCAGTTTTTTTCCTCCTTTCTTAGGTGGGGCAGGATGGCTGGAGTGGGCTGGAGTTGGGTATTCCCCTCTCTTAGGTCAGTTAGGCTCTGAAAATACCCCATCAGGTTAGGCACTGATTAACTAGCTTCCCCTGAAGGCAGGCCTTGTTAAGAAGAGCACAGTGCTCCGGTTATTTCAAGATGGCTCCCTTTACCTTCCCCCACCTGGAAGCCCAAAGGGAGTTTTCTCTGATATTTACTATGGGAAACTGGTTGAGCTCCTGGAGGTAAATGTCACAAAATGGTGGGGGTCCCCCATGACTGTGTCTACCTGGAGTTTTTACCTCTCAGAATTGTCCCCACTGAGTCTCCAGCAATTTGTTAATGAACATGCAGGGTCTCCTACCCCAACACTAGTTACCACAGGTGTTTCAGCTCTTGTGCTTCTGCCTTGCCTTCCTATTTGACTTCTGTCTCTTCAGTCTTGGGTGCAGTGATTTGCCCTGTGTCCCCATCTCTCTCATGGACCCAAGAAGAGTAGTTGATTTTTCAGTCTGTTCATATTTTCACATGTTGTTAGGATGGCGTGTAAACTTCCAAGTTCCTTACATGTGGAACCAAAACCAGGTCTCCAACCCTCCCCCCTTTTTTTATCTGATATGAAACAGCAAATGAAAATCCCTTTATTTACAAACAGAAATAAAAATGCATTATAATCAAATGTCACTTATGCTTTGAATGTAGTCAGTTTTAAGAACTCTCAAACTGCCTAATATGCTATAGCATCTTCCTAATAGAAGGCATTTTATAAATACTTGCTGAATGAGTAAATAAATGTATGAAGTCCCAGTAACTATGACTGTATATTATTAGATATAAAGAAATCCAGTTCACTTGCACTATTTAGAATAGTTTGTATTATCTTCCTGTTCAGTCTATTACTATATTGGAATGGTAGAAATGGTTTTACTGTTAGAACAGATTCTGGAATGGGGTGGTGGGGATGAAATAGCATTTTTACTTCCCTAGACCAATTAAAAACCTCACTTTTTAAATTAAAATTTTAGTTAAATAGTAGATATTCAGCTACTCAAAGTCTCATTTTTAAATCCATGTTGGAAACTAGCAGAACCATCTATGCATAGTGAGGACTCAGCAAATATTTGTTTAATTTAATTAGATTTTCAAAAGGACCTGCCTTGATTAAACTTAGTACAAAAACTACACATATTTGTTTCATTTTAGGAAATCTAGGAAGGCCCAATTACCACAAATCATTTTCAAATGGACACCAATAATATCTGAAATGCTGCTTCAGAACATCTCTTATTTACTCATCAAATCTGGATGAAATATTTATTATGTGCAAGCCACTCTGCTAGGTGCTGGGAATACAAAGAACACTATTCTAGAGGCCAGTGCAGAGTCAGGATTACAAATAATAGTCACCTATTTTCTTGTTTGTATTGAGTTTTCAACAAATGACTCTTATCTGTATTTTGTGAGTGTATTCCTCTCCACATCCTCCTTCTTAGTTTTTTTTTTTTTTTTTTGCCCTTATTATCCTTAGTATTATTTATCCTGGAAAGATGATCATTTCTGAAGATGGAGGGTGAGGCTTACAGTTTATTGAAATTCAGACAGTCTTCTCCAAATGTTTTCTCAATCTCCTGTGTTCTACAGTAGCAAGAAGGTCCTCTATGGTTCTGGAAAGTTCAATATGTTTCTGTTTTAGTATGATATGGGGTGTGTGTGTGTGTGTGTGTGTGTGCGTGCAGATGCACGTTCATACATCCATGTGTTTGTCTACGTGTGCACACACAGGCGTGCTGAAATCTTTTCTTCTTTTCCAGCTAAGATCAGAAGCTTTAGGGCTGTGCATTACCCATATTTTACTCTCTATGCTGTCACTCCCTTTTCAAAGACAGCTTTTCTATATATTTCCTCTTTCAGTTCCACCTCCCTGGCCACTCCTTTGAAACGGGAAAGCATCAGGTGGTCTCCCACAGCCCACCCCCCACCAGCATCTTGCTGTTCTAACAGGGGATACTGTTTGCCTCTGGAGGTGTGACGCAGTCCGGATGAACTCAACTCAGAGCACTCTACCTGGATTCTACTGAGATCTCGTCCAAACTTTCAATGCTTTGGTCTAATTTTCATGCATTTGGAGCTTTTTAAAATTTATTTTCATCCAGGGTTATGGATTTTCATTAGTGTTTATTGAAGATGAAGTGGTCACTTCTGTTTTTCTCTTTGTTATTTTTGGATAGTTTCTAAGATGGAGAGAGGCAGAGAATCTTTTGCTCTGCCTCCTCTTCCTAGAATTCTCTTCAAAGGCTTAAAAGTAGTTATGATGGGACCGAGGGAGAGAAAGATGGAATGCCGAAAATTGTTGGTGATAGAAAATTAGAGTTTAAGATTTAAGAGGTGAAATTTTAGTTAGTGACAAATTCAAATATGCTTATCATATCAGAGGGAGAGTGGACATGAAAAACAGTGGAGATGAAAAGGTAAGGGAATTGTCAATCTGGAGTCTTGATTTATTGGATATCATCCATGCGAAAATTGAAGAATATAGTCATTGGTGTGGAAGGGGCTGTGAGTTATATAACAAAGTTCTCAGAGAATGGCTGTTGAATGGAAGCTGTGGGATGGCAAGAAAGCAACACCCAAACATTTTATTCTGTGTTTAAGAGAGAAGCTGCATCTTATGAGGGTTTGGGAGAAAAATCATATAACAGATGCAGTAAGCAAGCGCAGGCTTAGAGCGGCAAGGTCTACATGCCTCCGCAATAGCTGGCAGGAAGTTGGGAGGATTACAGATGGCTCCAGGGGTCTCTTTTTGGCAGGAAGTTGGGAGGATTACAGATGGCTCGAGGGGGTCCCTCTGTTAAAAGAAATGGCTTCTGATTTCACATTCGTCCCAGGAGCATCAGCAGCGTCGGGGCTCCTGCCTTTCTAGGTATTTTTTCATGATACATAGGAACTGCTAAAATATGTTGGGGGGAGTTTCTGATTTCATTAAATTTTCACAGGGGTAATGTTTGCTGCTTCTTAAGTAATGATGCAATAGGAAGAAAAATATGATTAGAAACTAATTGTAGCTGCTGCTTCTTTCTGATGGGATTGCTTATGTTATCTCTTGGGTAGAGAGGTCTTTTATTGAGGAAAGGACACTGGGATTGCTTGGAAATGTGATGCTATGCATGTAGCTTGGATGGAGCGGGTGAGAGAAATACAGAAATGAACTCTTGACAATATAAACCAGAGGAATTTTGACTTACTGGGGGTGCACAAGAAGAGATCGTTTAAGAGGTAAGTCAAACTAGAAGGGAAGAGAGCCTCAAGAAAGTGATGGAAGGCAGGAGACTTATGGGTAGGCATGGACAATGATGAATAAGTCCACAGCAGAGAAGTGATAACAAATATCTAGAAACAGTGATGTCCTCCACTGAATGTATTATTTCATTTCCATTCCATACATCCCCATCTGTTACTGCCAGGTTTCCATGGAAAGTTTTTTGTTCAAAATAGCCCTGTGTTATTTATAATCTGAGAATTATAGGTTAGGACTGGTTTGGGTTAGGACTGTGTGAGGTTCTGTGTGGCAGAAAACTTGAAAGAAGATAGCTGAAATATGATGGAAAGTTTGTTTATTTCTCACATAAAGAATTCTAGGGAAAGGCAATCTGGGCAGGTATGCCAACCTCATGGTCATCAGGGACCTGTGCTCCTACGTGTCCATCCTGGCACCGTGAGGGTATGGCTTTTATCCTTAAGTTCCATGCAGTTGCTACAGCAGCATGGAGAAAGGGAGGAAGAAGAACATATTTCCCTTTTCCTTGAGGCTTTCTGGAAGTTCCACACAACACCTTTATTTACATAGAACTTTCTACAGATCTTACTTACTAGTACTTAGAGACAAGGAAGACTTGGAAACTAAAACTTTTAACTGACTGCAGTTTTTCTAGGTAAAAATTAATATTCTTTTATTTTGAGGGACAAGACGGTAATGTGTAATTGGAAGGCAATAAGGTGTTTCTGCCATAGAAAGATGAAATTCAGTGGGGGAGGGGAACAAGTGCGTCAGCTGGGAAACACAGCTGGTCTACAGAGGAGAACCAAGCCATAAAGTGGACTGACTCAGAAAACAAACAAAAAGAATAAAACATGTTTATTGTAGCATTATTTATAATAACCAATATACGGAAGCAACCCAAGTGTCCACTGATAGATGAATGGATAAAGAAGATGTCATCAACACCCACTCTCACATACACGCACACACATACACACTGGAATATTACCCAGCCATTAAAAAAAATAATAATAAGATCTTGCCATTTGCAACAACATAGATGAACCTAGAAGATATTATGCTAACTGAAATAAGTCAGACAGGGAAAGACAAATACCATATGATTTCACTTATATGTGAAATCTAAAAAACAAAACAAATAAACAAACAAACAAGAAGCAGAAAAAACCCCATAAGTACAGAGAACAAATTGATGGTTGCCAGAAGGGAGGGGAGTGGGGGGATGGGTAAAATGGGTGAAAAGGAGTGGGAGATACAGGTTTCTAGTTATGGAATGAATAAATCACAGAGATAAAAGGTATAGGTATCATGGATTTTTTTATGTTCTTCCCCCCAAATCAATGTGTTCTCTTATTTCCTATTCTAGAAAGCCTGTTTAAGTATTTTGCTCAGTGTGATAACAGTTGATCAAATTTTCATTGAAAAAGTTTATGCTAAAATAAGAAGTGTTGCCAAATCTCACATTTTCAGTATTGATGTAAGCTATTTCCTGGTATGAGTCAAGGTTCAATCAGAAAAATAAACAACTACGGCATTTCAAGCAGGATGAAATTTAATACAGCAAACTAGTGACTTAAAAATACATGGAAAGGTCTGGAGGAGTGGTGATTGTGGAAAACACTCACTATTATTCAGTTCTATCACAAGCAATGCAAGCATTAGGAAGTTCCAAGAATCACAGGGAACTCCCACTAATGATCTCAGCTCACCACTGCACCAGATGAACGATTACCAGGGGATTTGAAGAAGCTGCAAAGAATTACTTCTGTTGAAGCCCATGGAGTCTCCTTACTGGACAAAAAATAATGGTTTCTACTTTCAAACTTTGTGGCCTCTGCTTAGTGGACTCTAACCTAGAAACCTAATGGCAGGGGATTCTGGGAAATGCATTTCTTAGACTTCCAGTCATTTGATATGAGGAGAGCAAGAAAAAAAAAAAAAATAAAGCTGCATGCTGGTTGCTCTCAAAAAAATAATATGCAATGCAGTCACTCTTTGGCTATTCAGCATCCATATGGACTCTACTACCTGTATTTAAATTTTAAAACAACAATATAAATAACATCCTTAAACATATCATTACATATTAACATAAGTAACATGTTTTTAATGACTATTTTAATAACTATATTTCCCAGACAAAACTTTAGTGAAAAGAGTGGCAGTGTTTCACATTTTGCAAATCTCTCTGATACTGGCCTAATAGAGGATGATTGGATTTTCATATCTGCTTCTGCATTCTGTCTTTTGTGATGTGTTGCTCTGGTTGAAGTAAATGAAGAAAATCCAGGTTTGCATGCATATATGTAGTTGAAAAAGGAAGGAGACTTTGCATAGCCTTTAAAATAATTGGGAATAGTTTTCTTTGATACTATACCCAAACTCAGCAAGCAGTAATTTCTTAAAGGTTAACTGTGATGTAGAATCTGAAACTAAGAAACTTTATCAATAAACTTTTCATTACATTAAAATCCATTGATCTGCCCATTGGTCTATTATGTAATGTAAATGTAGTTTTTACCCATGCATGATTTTGTAATATGATACATTGAACATTTGGAAAATATTGTCATGTTGAGTTATGCAGATCTTCCAAATGTTGCTGCATTTCATTATACAGTATCATGGAATTTCACTGATACCACTACCAAATTCCTCAGGAAAGTCTGTAAATATTGCAAAGCTGGCAAGCTAATTGAAGCCCACATTTGAAGCTTAAATTGTGTGATTGACATAAATACTGTCAGTTGTTTTCTTTAAGTGACAGGATCACTTTGTTCATTTTTTAAAAAGATTTTATTTATTTATTTGAGAGAGAGAGAGAGAGCATGAGCGGGGGATGGGGGTAGAGGCAGAGGGAGAGGGAGAAGTAGACTCCTGGCAGAGCAGGGAGCCCCAAGCAGGGCTCCATCCCAGGGCCCAGGATCATGACCTGAGCCAAAGGCAGACGCTCAACCAACTGAGACACCCAGGTGCCCCAGTAGTTTTTGTATTCTTAATCTCAATCAAATAAATAGCTTATTGGACAAAATTGTATTTTGATGATTAAAAATGTCCATTAAGTGATTGAATGACTAATATTATCCTTTTCCTACTAATCCATTCCCTTAGACAATACAATTTATGAAGCGGCAGACAGAAGATGACACTCTGAGTTCCATTTGATGAAAAAAAATGGGATCAGAAAAAACAAAAGTTGCTAATTTAATATACTATTTAAAATTATATCTTAATATCTATCAAATTTTCTTCATTGATTTCTGACTTCTTATTCTTTTAAAAATGTGTTTCAGTCATTCACTGGAATTGTTAAACCTTATTACCTGGTGAGATAGATTTCTGTGCAGTGAGTATATATCTTACATATAATAGGAATTCGATTTTTTTTTCTAAATAGTCACCTCTGTTTGTCTTTTACTAGCCACAGGGCAGGATTTGCTGGGGTGCCCATGATGATCTCTTTTAGCAAATTTGTTCGTTCACCTTTTCCTCTCTCCTGGAAACTTCATTGGCCATTCATTCTTTGAAGTTGCTAGCTTCCAGCTGACCCTTCAGTCTCTCCTCAAGTGTGTTTGCAGAGTGTACTCAAATCTCTCTTCTCTTCTGCCTGTAGGAAATGAGTCTACAGACCTTTATTTATTTTTAGATATTAACTAAAAATCAATATGGGAGATATGAAAGATTAAAAAGTCAATTCAATCATTCCATCTTCTGTCTGTGTTATTTGAGCCGAGCTGTTTCTGTTACGTGGATTCTGTCGCCTCATCAGGGCTCTCCCACTTTTTCCCCTGCAATAAACCCAGTTGGTCTTCACTTCTTTTCTCCTTCATTTTAGTTTTTTTTGGTTCAGGTCTTGAATATTTTTTTAAATCACACACTTATTATCTTCCATTTTTTTCCATCTGCTGTGGACTGTATTGTGCCCCCCCTCCCCTGCCTACCTCCTTAAAATTCGTGTGTTGAAGCCTTAACTCCCAGCACGATGGTAGCTGCAGATGGGGCTTTTGGGACGTAATGAGGTTTAGATGAGGCCCTAAGGGATGGGCCCCATGATAGGATTAGTGTCCTTATGAAAAGAGACACCAGAGAGCTTTCCCTCCTAATATCTCTCTCTCTTTCTCTCATCACAATGTGAAGACACAGAGAGAAAGTGGCTGGCTATCTGCAATCCAGGAAGAGAGCTCTCACCCAAATCTGCCCATGTGGGCACGCTGATCTCAGATTCCTAGCCTCCAGAACTGTAAAAAGATACATTCTGTTGGGGCAGCGAAGCTGTGATACTTTGTTATGGCACCCTGAGCTGACTAAAACACCATCTCCCTGGAAAAATTTCTATCCTAGATCAATTCAGTTGCCTATTTCTTCCATGTCTACACTTGACTGAGCTGTTGAGCAAACTGAGATTTCCAAATGACCAGTGACCCAATATATTTCTACTTATTTTAGCACTATCCAGCAGCCCTTGTAGTTAGAATAGGAGATGTTCATTGCAGTTTGATCCTTTTCTGGTTATTTCAAACTTCTGTCTCCATTTCCTCCCTTATTCACATAGCGGAGAACCGCTGCTTCCACTTTCCTGGAGGGACTGCAAAGAAGCATACAGCTTAGAGATTCTGGATTCTGTGTCTTTGACTCTGACACTTGCTGATTATGAATTGTTGAACAAACTATCTTCTCTGAGGCATTGGTTTTGCATCTGCAAATGGGGAAGATATCTGTGTCACAGGGAGTTCTATTAGATGAATTCTAATCACCCTGATTGAGGCTAAAATATAATCAATAAATATTGATTACTATATTTGTTCATTTTAAGAAATTAAAACCACTTTACTAGAACTCTCTCAGCTTCTTGCCACTGCACCTTTAAAATTGTTTATATTTTTATTTATTCTGTCCTTCCATTATAGTGTAATAATTCCTTCCACAGGCTCATTCTTCAGCTGTGCTATGCCTTCATGAGATCCTTGTTCTATCATTTATACTCACTATCTCCTCTAACTTCATATTCTTCCTCCATGCTTGGTCCTTCCCATTAACCGTTAGACTTACACAGGTTTCTCTCATATTTTAAGGTAAAGCTATCTCCTTCCCTCTCTCATTATTGCTCTTTCTTCAAACCAGACACCTTCCTGCATCTGGCCAATGGCTCACCACTCAAGATTCAGCGTAGGTGTTACTTCATCTAGAAATCCTTCTATAGTTCCTGCAATCTGGTTTAGATGCCTTTTAAAAATGTCATCCCTTAGCAAACTGCTCCTCCCTGTCAAAGCACATATCACACTGGAATTGCCTCATTGCTTGTCTGTGTCTCCAAAATACTGCAAGCTCTCTCAGGGCAAGAAACCTGTATTTATCTTATTTATTATCATATCTTCAATACTGTGCACAGTGCTTGGGATATAGTAGGCACTCAATAACCATTTATTAACTGAATAAAGAGAAATAGATATAAAGCTTAAGGAAAAATAAGAAGAGGAGCTGAAAATGTTAGAGATATTTTAAAATCTTTGTCTCGACTACTCACTGACTTACATATTATCCTGAAGCTCTGTTACAGTTTGTAAAATATATTTAGAAAGTTAATGAAGTAGAGATTTGATGCTACGGAGGCTTAATGTTAATCTTTATGTAAAATACAATTTAAGAGTAATTAAAAGGTCAGTGCACTTTTGAACTTGCTGAATAGCTTCCCCATTTTTGTCTGCAGTCAGACTTAATTTCTCTCAAGGGCAATAATGGTAAAAGGCCAGAAATTTGTGTAAAGGCTTTCCTTTTCTTTTTCTAGTCACAATAATATTCTTGAAATCCCCATATTCTGAAAGGAACCAACTTTACTTAAAAGGGAACTTGGGATGTTCTGAGCATGACACAGAATATATATATATATATATTTTTTTTTTTTTTTTTAAGATTTTATTTATTTATTTGACAGAGACACAGTGAGAGAGGGAACACAAGCAGGGGGAGTGGGAGAGGGAGAAGCAGGCTCTCCGCTGAGCAGGGAGCCCGATGCGGGGCTCGATCCCAGGACCCCGGGATCATGACCTGAGCCGAAGGCAGACGCTTAACGACTGAGCCACCCAGGTGCCCCATGACACAGAATATATTGATGATGTTGTAAATCTTACACCGTTGGATGACACAATAGTCTCCTAGATGAGATGCCAGACACTCCCACTCCTTTTGTTTTATCAAGGAAATGGGAAGGGCTACCAACAAAGCATCTGGAGAACACAGTGTACTGGTTTGGCTCATAAGATTTTATGAAAGCTATGCTCTCTGAGTTAAATTATATTGCCTGACTTCTAGGACACAAAGGATGTCCTATAGCCAATAAAATATTTTAACATTCTTTCAGTCATGGTGTCTGCTTCCTTTTTGAAATTATGCCAGTCACAAAAGGCCATGATGACTACAATAAAAAAAAGTGGTGTGTTTGATAGGTGTGTGTAGCCACAAACAGATAGCTCTCTCTGCTTTTATTCTGGGGCTCGACCTTAATTATTAAGACTTTTCCATCATTTAATCTTTAACAACCTCAAAGTCAAGGAAAACCCCTCTTCCCAGGAAATAGTATTGAAGTAGACATTAGAAAGAAAACATAGAAATGCCATATAGTTTGATCGGTACCCATAGAATGTCTTCTTGCTCAAGAGGGTAATTTACAATTCAGAGATCTATAGCTCATCCCAATCTCTGTTCCTACCAGATATTCTGATAATACCACCGTCCATTCTCCAGGGCCCCATGTCCTTTCTCCCTCTCCCCTGGAAAATAACTGAAGGGAAGGAGAGATGTAATACCCTTTACTGTGCTTCCTGTGAAAGCTGCACAGGAAACAAACAAAGCAAACAAACAAAACAATGAAAAGCCTGGGCTGCTGACCATTGTCTTAGGGCATTTCCTCATAGTTCTCCAGCCAGACTTGAAAATAAAATCAGGGGAAGATTACTATTTCTCCTCCTATTTATTACAATATATGAAACAAGTACATGTTAAAGTATTTCTCTAACATTTTTTCTAAACTGAACTTTGTTGTGGATCGATACAAGTGTTGACTAAGTTTCTTAATTTGCAACCTATGGACTTAGATATGAATGCACACCTTGCTGGTAACATTGGTTTTGTATATATACACAAGTGCATTTTTCCTAGGTGATTTTATCAGATTGCGCAGGGAATTCAAGATCTGGAAGGAATTAAGTATTGCATATCTCTGTATATAGAAATATATAGGTACAGCTATAGATAAAAATACAGATATAGACCCTATCAACTATATTTATAATATATATATAATATATAACCAAATATAAGCATGTATATGTGTGTAAATACATATAAACATATACATGTTTATAATATTTGCACATATGCATGTAATACCTACCAACATTTAAAGTTGTTGACATTTAGAAATGATCAGGGTTTTACAAAAAAAAAGGCATGCTGAATATATTGAACATTTTCTTGTAAGGAAACATAGATCATAACAGAGGTTACTAGGATGATAAATCACTTGGGGAAAGAAAAAGAGATATAGAGATGTTTTGCAGTAAAGTCAAAGCACATGAAAGAATGGATAAAATCAAGACCCTTTGTATAATTTCATCTTTCTTTTCATTTTCTTGATTTTCCCTCTTGGTTTGCTTTTACCAAAATGACTATTAATAAATCGCTATGTCAATATTAACAATGGATGAACCACACATAATTAATTTCATTAATGTCCTCTCATCACTCGTCATGGGCACATATATTACTTCAGAATTAAGTCAGGACTAAAACAACTGAAATGTAGTATGATTTCTAGATTTAAGGCTTTCCACCCTTCATAGGTACATAGACAAAACACTTAAACTATATTCTCTGTTAGAAGGCCCGAGAAAATCTAACATTTTTATCATGAAAACTGTACTGATGAGTTCTGCAAACACAGTTTTGAGGACCTAAAATCTGACATTGCACTTCAACTCTTTTACAGCTGCCTCACATTCCATTGGACCATGCTTTGCATTTAGTTGGACAAAGGCAGTGTTGAACAATGCAGAGAAGATATACTTTAACAGGGTCTCTGAGCACAGTTTTGTTCACAGTCAGTGATGCACTTTAGCCAGCAAGTGTTTAATTTCTAACATAATAAAATTACCAAAATGTGGATCTTAAAATAGAGAGGTATTTAAGAAATGTCTCTTTGGGGAGTGATTGATATCAACTGCACGTAAAGCACAATTGGAGATTGCAGGAGTACTTACTGTAGAAGAGCATCTGCTCCTGGGCCTATTAATCCTCTTGCTTATAAAGACGATCCAGCCCTGAGTGCACACAGGGAGGGGACGGAGGCAGAGCGCACGGCTGGCAGCTTCAGCTGGGGAAAGGGCTAGGGGCTGTGAGAGCATCTCTGAAAGCTACTTTAAGGCACTAATGTCTAGCATCTGTTTGCTAATATTGTTTTATCACTCTGCCAGACCATATCCAGTTTATTCAATCTAATATAGATAATGAACATGAAATCTTTAGGGTAGCTAAGGACATTTCCTAATGAATATAAGAACCTTAGAAAGGGAAATGATTATAATGGATGCAACAGTGTTCTTTGAATCACTAGACCGAGTAAATTGGACATGACATAATAGCTTCTTGTTTTTTGCCAGAGACTCATTCTGGCTCCTTAGAGAGGAATTCAGTCATTGCTGTTTCGGTCAACTCTTTATCAGCTGTTTGAATTATTTGATGAATAGCTCCAGTGACTATCCTAGGGCCTGGAACTTTTATGAATAGCTTAGGGTGCTTGTCTATGTAATAGAAGAATTAAGGATGTTTTGGCTAAGCGTATTTTCCTTGCCAAATCTTGTATCCAGAATTAGCTGTAATGAAATGATGTGCCCAATTGGAATCTTTTGAGAGTTGCCTTCATTTTCACTTTTATATTTCAGTAGAATAATACCAATGAAAGCACATTGGGGGTAAAGCATACCACAAGTTTCCACTAAGATTAACCCCTATTTGAGGCACCTGGGTGGCTCAGTTGGTTGAACCTCCAACTCTTGATTTCAACTCAGGTCTTTATCTTAGGGTCGTAAGTTCAAGCCCCAAGTCGGGCTCTGTGCTCTCCCTCTCCCTCTACTCCTCCCCTCTCCCCGGCTCATGCTTGTGAATGCATGCTCTCTCTCTCTAAAATAAAATAAATAAAATCTCTTAAAAATAAGATTAATACTTTTTTTAAGCACTCTCTATGTCCATTGTGGGGCTTGAACTCACAGCCCCGAGATCGAGTCGCATGCTCTACCGACTGAACCAGCCAGGCCCCCTGATTAATCCCTTTTATAAAGTAGATGATGCTATTTAAAAATTGAAATATGATCTTCTAGAGTTTAAATTATTTTCTCATTTAAATAATAATAGTAATAATAATTAGTTCTCATATAGTGCTTATTTTCAGCTGAACTTCTAAATGCTCTACAAAGAATAATTCATTTGATTTTCACAAAAGCTCTATGAGGTAGATACAATTAATATCCCTGTTTTACAGATGAGGAAAGAGATCCAGTGAAGTTGAGAAACATATCCAAGATCACAGAGCTATAAGGTAGTTGAACTGAGATCTGAACCAATGCCCCAGAGTCTATGCTCTTCACCACTATGCTATACTACCTCTAGAAAATTTATAATACAAGTTAGGATGGTTTAGTGTTGCTGATCAACTATGTAGCAATATAGAGGAAGATTGGAAAAATATTTGTATCATTACTAAAAAAAGCAGTTAGCACAGAAATCCAGTGATATTTAACTCTATTGATCATGCTTAATTAAAGATGTTTAATGCAACCAGCCTTATGGTTTTTTGAGGCTGCAAGGAATAGAGATATGTTTGGTTATGTTATGTAATGAGGCTTTTGATTAAGAAAGAACAGGAAATATCAGGTTGACCAGCTGGGGGGTTGAGCATCGTGGATAAACTTGGCCCCATTGGGGGGGCGGGGAAGAACAGAAAATAGCCTGAAAAACTATATGTTCAGACCCCACATTCAGAGTAAAAACTGTAATTCTGCAGTCGTGCTTTAGGGAGAAGTGGAACTTTGGCATTCAACATCACTCTGGTAGCAACCTGGTTTCCTTGTGTTGCTTCCAGAAAGATAGGTCCGTTATTCTCTCCTCTTGAGCTTTGCTATTTTATGCCCCAGTCCATCTCTGTTTCAACTGATTTTACTTCTGCTAACCAACTCTATCTTTGCATATTTCACGTTCAGATTGGAGACAATTTGTTTTGGTTGAATTGTCACCATCCAGTATAAAGGCATTTCTTATGGACAGAATCCTGTGACAGTCACCTATGGATGGCTATCTGGGGGTCCAACATCCACCCCTGCTCCAAATAGCTGTGCCAACGACCGACAATTTACGCATATGAAATTCCTAGGCCAATTCCCTCGGAAGAGAGCTAAGGGTAGTTAGACACTCAACACATTGTGTGCAAACCATAACTCCATGTATTTTCCTCTAAATGATGTAAATGCTAGTCAGCCTGAAAACTTTCCTCAATGAAGCTAGATATCCATAATATTTAATAAAGTTCTTGTTTAAAGTTAATGAAAGTAATGTTACTAAACACATAATTAAGGTAAAATTATTAGGTAAGTGTTAGATTTGAGGAAATATTATACAAATATGTATACATTTAAATATACATGGCCAACTTTCCAATCCTTACACTTCTTTTCTTATAGAGATCGAAGAATTGAGAACAGATGTTTCTTTCATTGAAGAACTAGAAGTTGAATATTGAGATAAATTCTTTCAAATAAGTCTTCAATTATTTGGCTCTGTTGTTGTTGGTTTCTTTTTATTTTACTGTTAATAAAAAAGCAATTACTTTGTAATTTCTAGGGCATTATATGCCTTTCAAACTTTAAAGACTGTTGTTACGAGTCATAAGATATATTAAACTGAAAAGATTCAGTCTCGGTGGATGAATGTGTGTCCTTCTGTGTGTGTTATTACCTTGACTTAGTGATGGCACTTCCCTGATGGATTATTCACTTAAGCTTCCCCCACTATCAGGAATCTTTTGTCCCTATATTCTTGTGACAGTTTAATATGACAGACCTCTGCACTGATCCTCATATAGTAAGGAAAATGATCTGTTGGGAAAAGAGAAGAAACTAAAATGAGAATAAAAATGAGTTGTGTTGAACTTAACTTTCTCAGAAAACTGAGACACTCATGTCTGAACACTTTTACAGTTTTCTTCATTTTGTTATAGTTTGATACATTTTGAAATAACAGGTTTTCTTTTTTTATTTTTGAGGTAAAATTGGTCTATAATGTTATATATGCTTTGGGTGTACAACATTACGATTCCATATTTGTGTACACTCTAAAGTGATGGTCACCATAAGTCGCGTCCCTTCACCTGTTTCACCCACCTTCCACCACCTTCCCCTCTGGTAACCACCAATCTGTTCTCTATATTTATGAGCTTATTTTTGTTTTGTTTTGTCCATTTGTTTTGTTTCTTAGATGTCATGTATAAGTGAAGTCATCTGGTATTTGTCTTTCTCCATCTGACTTATTTTACTTAGCATAATATCCTCAACATTCATTGATGTTGTAAACAGAAAGATTTCCTTCTTTTTTATGGCTGAATAGTGTTCCATTGTGTCTGTCTATCATCTATCTATCGTCTATCTATCTATCTATCTATCTATCTATCTATCTATCTATCTATCATCTATCTATATATTATTTATCATATCTTCTGTATCCGTTCATCAATCATTAGACACTTAGGTTGTTTCCATATCTTGACAATTGTAAATAATGCTGCAATAAACATAGGGTGCATATATCTTTTTAATTTGTGTTTCCATTTTCTTTGGATAAATACCCAGAAGTAAAATTTTTGGATCACATAATAGTTCTATTTTTAATTTTTTGAGGAAACGCCACATTGTTTATCATACTGGCTGCACCAATTTATATTCCTGCCAACAAGGTACAAGAGTTCCTTTTTCTCTACATCCTCTCCAACACTGGTTATTTTCTGTCTTTTTGATGATAGCCATTCTAATAGGTGTGAGGTGATACCTCATTGTGGTTTTGATTTGCATTTACCTAATGATTAGTGATGTTGAACATCTTTTTATGTGATTTTGGCTATCTGTATGTCTTCTTTGGAAAAATGTCTATACAGATCCTCTGTCCATTTTTTTAATCAGGTTGTTTGTTTTTTGTTGTTGTTGAGTTGTATGAGCTCTTTATATATTTTGGATGTTAACCCCTTTTTGGATATATAATTTGCAAACATCTCCCATTCCCAATGAAACTTGCCATTTCATTTTGTCAACAAATTCCTTCTTTGTGAAGAGGTTTTTTAGCTTGATGTAGTCCCATTTGTTTAATTTTGCTTTATTCCTCCTTGCCTTTGACATCAGATCCAGAAAAACATCACTAGGACTCATGTCAAGGAGCTTATTGCCTATATTTTCTTCTACGAGTCTTATGGTTTCAGGTCTTAGACTCATGTCTGTAATTCATTTGGAATTCATTTTGTGAATGGTATAAGATGGTGGTTTAGTTTCATTCTTTTGCATGTGGCTGTCCAGTTTTTCGAGCACCATTTATTGAAGAGACTGTCCTGTCCCTGCTGTATACTCTTGATTCCTTTGTTGTAAATCAATTGACCATATATATGTGGGTTTATTTCTGGGCTCTCTGTTCTGTTCCATTGATCTGTGTGTTTGTTTTTGTGACAATGCCATACTGTTTTGATTACTATAGGCTTATAATATATTTGAAATCAGGGAGTGTGATACCTCCAGTTTTGTTCCTCTTTCTCAAGATCCTTTAGCTATTTGGGGTCTTAAGTGATTCATATGAAGTTTGGGATTATTTGTTCTATTTCTGTGAAAAATGTCATTGAGGTTTTGACAGGTATTGCATTGAATCTGTAGGCTGCTTTGAGTAAGATAGACATTTTAACAGTGTTCTTCCAATCCATGAGACCAGACTATCTTTCCATTTATTTGTATCTTCTTCAATTTCTTTCATCACTGCCTTATAGTTTTCAATGTATTGGTCTTAGAGCACCTTGGTTAAATTTATTCCTAGGTATTTTATTATTTCTGATGCAATTGTAAATGGGATGATTTTCTTAATTTCTTTTTCCAAGAGTTCATTATTAGAGTATAGAAATGTAATAGATTTCTATATATTGATTTTGCATCCTGCAACTTTATTGAATTCATTTATTAGTTCTAACAGTCTTTTGGTGGAGTCTTTAGGGTTTTCTATATATAAAACCGTGTCATCTGCAAATAGTGACAGTTTTATTTCCTCCTTTCCATTTAGGTGCCTTTTATTTCTTTTTCTTGCCTAATTTCTAGGACTTCCAATGCTACATTGAATAGAGTGATAAAAGTGGGCATCCTTGTCTTATTTCTGATCTTAGAAACATGTACGGTATTCTGTGTGGGTTTGCCATTTATGGCCTTTATTATATTGAGGTACATTTCCTCTATACCCATTTTGTTGAGAGTGCTTTACGGTAAATGGATGCTGAATTTTGTCAAAGGCTTTTTCTGCTTCTATTGAGATTATCATATGATTTTTATCCTTCATTTTGGTCATGCAGTATATCACATTGATTGATTTGTGAATATTGAACCATCCCTGCATCCCTGGAATAAATCCCACTTGATCATGGTGTATGATGTTTCTAATGTGTTGTTGAATTTGGTCTGCTAAGTTTTTTTTGAGGATTCTTGCATCTATGTTCATTAGGGATATTGGCTTATCAGTTTTTGTTTTTTGTTTTGTGGTGTCTTTGGTTTTGTTATCAGGGTAAATCTGGCCTCCTAAGTTGAGCTTGAAAGCATTCTTTCCTCTCTAATTTTTTGGAAGAGTTTGAGGATAGGTATTACATCTTTGAATATTTGGTAGACTTTCCCTGTGAGGCTGTCTGGTCCTGGACTTTTGTTTTTTTGGGAGATTTTTGATTACTGATTCTATCTCATTGCTAGTAATTTGTTTACTCAGATTTTCCATTTCTTCATGATTCAGTCTCAGAAGATTATATGTTTCTAGGAATTTATCCATTTCTTCTAGGTTTTCCAATTTGTTGGTGTATAATTGTTTGTACTGGTCTTTTATGATTTTTTGTATTTCTGTGGTATCAGTTGAAAATTCTCTTTAATTTATTATATTTATTTATTTGAGCCTGCTCTCTTTTTCTTGGTGAGTCTAGCTAAAAGTTTGTCAATTTTGTTTATGTCTTCCAAGAACCAGCCTTTGTTCCACTGATTTTTTATTGTCTCTTTAGTCTCTATTTCATTTATTTCTACTCTGATCTTTTATTTCCTTCCTTCAACAGGTTTTCTTCATTGATCTATTTCTTCTTTAATCTTTACTTCATAGTTGGAATTCAAACTAAATATGTTATTTTTTTGTTACAAATAATTTTATTTTATATTTGTCATTAAAAAAAGTCTCCAGCACATTTTACCTTTTGTGAATGCAAAACTCTATTGTGTGAATTTATTTCCCCTGCTGATCTCTGGAAATGTGTTGTGAATTGTCTATTATACTAAATTCTGGCTGAACTTTGGTTCCAAGTAGCTTGGAGACAACTCTGTGCTACTCATTAGTGGAAATGTTTTTAAGCCCATGGTAGCAGGTGAAGGAGAGATTCATAAAATATTTATAAAAAATAGAATAAGCTGGATTCAGAGTGGGGAGTATGGCACTAAAATGCACTACAACTTGAGGTGAGTCACTTAACCCCTCAACCCTCTGTTTCTTCAGTGGCAAAAGGGTTATACTACTATTTGTCCTCGGAGGTGACTGCGAATTTTAAATGTTAATACCATGTTTGGTACATGTGGCCATTTCTAGGTCATTTGAAAATACTATTATTTTTATTAGATAAATATAATTCCCTAAGAATTAGAGGCTCCATTAGCTGAATAATGTATTATTGGGAGAGAAATAGTCCAACAATACAGCTAACATATAGATAATTCATCTTTCATTTACCCGTGGTACTGTAGAACATCAGACTATTACAGATAGAAAGGGCTGATATAATTCAGTATATTTAGGATTTGAGCCTAGGTGCACTAGAGATTTCATGTAGGTCCCTCAGGGGAAAGAGGCAATTTAGTGGGATTTTCCATTTCCCTCCTCCATTTCCATAAAAGAAGTTCAACTTTCTTTTTAGCATATTTTTGGTGTATCTCCAAATGATTACAAAGTTTTTTTTTGCCAAAAAATGTTTGAAGATCACTAATCACAATCAACATCCTCACGTATAGATGCAATCACTGATCTCCAAATCCACCCTTAAATCATGTTTGTTTGTGATTCTGGTTGCTAAAAGAACTATAGAGTAAAAAAATATATATATGTCAAGATCTTAGAGCAATGTTTTAACCTTGACTGCACATTGGAATCACCTTGAGAGATTTGAAAATCTTGAAGCCCAGGTGGTTCCCCAAGCCAATTATATCAAGTCTCCACAGGTGATTCCAATGAGCAGCAAAAGTTGGAAATCACTGGCTTGGCAGGAGGGAGAGGGGACTTTAAGTTGGTAGGGAAGTGTGTATGGAGAGAGTAGGCTCTGAGTTGGATTCAACAGATGGGCTAAATTTCAATGGGAAAAGGTGGAAGAATTTTAGGTGATATAGTAATATTCATTTCAGAGAATAAATAAGAGTGAATGGAGGGAGAGAGAAAGAGAGAGGGGAGAAAATCGGAAGTATGAAATGGTAATAAGAATCAGAAATAACTTCATATGTCAAATTCTGGCTCTTTCATTTATTACCTGTGAAAATATGGCCAAGTTACTTAATCAGCTAAATCTCTGTTTCTTCATCTGCAAAATGGAAAATAAAAGGGCCCACAGATGAGCTTTAGTAAATGCTACATGAGAAAATTGATTAAAGTACTTCTCTCAATATCAAGTTCGAGGAAACTCTCAATATTTGTTGACCATTACTATAGTCATTATTACCAGCAGATGGCATTGAAAGTTAAGGACTGTCACTGGATTGCAATAAGGAGTCAGTTGGGCCCAGATTGTGGAAGGCCTTGAGTGCCAGGATAAGCAGAGTTTTCTTTTTTTCCTGATCCTGGAGCTTAAGTTTTTGAGTACAGGACCAAAACAACTAAAATAATGTGTTAGCTGTGTATGAGGGCAATGCGCAGGAATGATGGAAGAGTGGAAAGCAGGAGCTGGGAGACTTGGATAGGAGAGGCTACAGTGGAACTTTTGAGATAAACTTTTAAAAGAGATATTATTCAGGAAAATCAGAGTAGAGAATAGAAACTGATCTGATTTCTGTGGCAGCAGGGAAATCTGAAAGAAGATAGCCAAAGTGCCACAGAGGAGCCAATGCCTAGTTTGGAAGAAAAGAGGAGCAGTTCATTGTACACCTTTCCAGACTGAAGTCAGGGCAGAGCTGTTAAAAAGAAGGGGAGCAGTGAGTTGAAAATGTAATATGGATATCAGGAGGGGGGTCAGACATGACAATAGAGTTTGATAGTCACTCAAGTAGAAGTCCTAGTTGATGGTGTGAGGGTAGCTGAGATCCCAAAGGAGGATTGTTAAGCCAGAGGAGCAGAAGATTATTCAAATTCCATAGATGAGTAAAATTTGCCCCCCACTCAACGCCCCCCATTCTCCCTTCCCCTTTCCTACTACAGTTGACCCTTGAACAACATGGGTTTGAACAGCACAGATTCACTCATGTGCAAGTTTTTTTTTTTTTTTATAAATACAGCATGTTACTATAAATGTATTTTTTCTTTCTTATGATTTTCTTTTTTTTTTTTAAAGATTTTTTATTTATTTCACAGAGACAGCGAGAGAGGGAACACAAGCAGGGGGAGTGGGAGAGGGAGAAGCAGGCTTCCCGCTGAGCAGGGAGCCTGATGTAGGGCTCGATCCCAGGACCCTGGGATCATGACCCAAGCCGAAGGCAGACGCTTAATGACTGAGCCACCCAGGCACCCCTCTTATGATTTTCTTAATACATTTTCTTTTCTCCAGCATACTTTACTGTAAAAATACGGTATATAATACACATACAAAATATCCACTATTTGTATTATTGGTATGGCTTCTGGTCAACAGTTGGCTATCAGTAGTTCTGTTTTGGGGAGTCAAAAATTGTATGTGGATTTTTTTTCTTAAAGATTTTACTTATTTATCTGATAGAGAGCTAGAGAGAGAGCATGAGCAGGGGGAAGGGCAGAGGGAGAGGGAGAAGCAGACAGGGTTCGATCCCAGGGCTTGATCCCAGGACTCCAAGATCATGACCTAAACTGAAGGCAGATGATTAACCGACTGAGCCACCCAGGTGCCTCTGGATTTTCTTGTCCCCCCCCCCTTTTTTTTTTTTAAGATTTTATTTATTTATTTGAGAGAGAGAAAATGAGTGTGGGGGAGGGGCAGAGGAAGGAGAGAACATCCAGCAGACTCCCCATTGAGTGTGGAGCTGATGACTTGAGGCTTGATCTCACAACCCTGAGATCACGGCCTGAGCCAAAACCAAGAGTTGGATGACCAACTGACTGAGCCACCCAGCTGCCCCTATATGTGGATTTTCAACTGTGCAAAGGTGTTGGCACTCCTCACCCCCACACTGTTCAAGGGTCAACTGTACTTATTCTCCTGCCTTCAATCTTCCTATCTCAAAAACCTATTGTTTCAGTCACAGGGACAGGCACTCTCTATCCTTCATTCTCTTTCACACATTTCACACTTGAGATTTTACATACTGTTTCCAGAGTATGGAACTGGAATGTTCTTCTACTTTTCTCCTGGGCCATTATTATGTTCCCTTCAAAACAGAGACCATTTCTTTTTCCTCTTCTTTATAGCCTTCTCCATTCACTCAGTCTTTTCCTTCTTTTGTTTTCTATTAATACTCTGTATATATTTTTATAATAATATAAGTTGAATTGTGATTTTATGTTTATTTTGTCTCTCTGATTAGTGAGTTCCCATTATGCTATGTGATTAATTACAGATGTTTAATAAACTCTTGTTGAATAAATGAATAAGTATTTCTCTTGGGTCTACTTCAATACTCATCTATATGTTGTAAACTTCTAGGGAGGATCTGAAAATGTATAGAAATGCTATTTGTAATAAAGGCTGGTGAGTGCTGTTGGTATTTGGTGCCTAAATATCAGGAACACTAAATATACTGCAATGTGTGGGACACTATTTACAGTGAACAATTGTTTCTTCCCAAATGTCAAAAGAGGCACCACTGAAAACACTGATCTAAATAGTGCTAAGCAGATAGTAGCTACTATCAAGTATGACTATTGAAATGGGTGAAGGATTCCTCAACCAACAAATAGGATAGATCCCTACTTGAGGGGCAAAATCATGTTTGAAGTTGTTTTCAATTACCATGGGGCAAGAGAGGTAAGGATATAAGGGAGGTGGAAAAGGAAGTTCTAAGTAAATTTAATTCTATTTTTGATGCTAGTACTTTTTAAATTAAACCAGAATACTCTTTGCCCCTTAAAATGTAAATTACACAATTTTATCAAACACTGGAAAAGATTGTTTTAGAGATTTCACAATAATCAACTACTTATTTAGATTCTTAATATCTTGACAATTGTGTGAAGAGGTGGTCAATATAATTTCTGATGTCCTTAGGAGAGTGATCAGTCCTGTAGAAATGTTTTCTGACTAAATTGTATTGATTCCTTCTGAAATGTAATTATTTTATATATTTTTGCTATAACAAAGTTGAATTGAATTAATGTCAGATGATCCCAGAGAGCCAAAACAAAGTAAAAAAAAAGAAAAAGAAAAAGAAAAAAAGTTTTTCATTTTATAAATTGCTTTAACTTGGGTAGGGTCATAGATTATGCAATAGAGAGTCATTATCTGTTTCAGAGTTGCTCACCAACCCTTGTCAGACCTTCATATTTACTATGGGGGTTCTTATGGGGCCATTTCTTATCCATTCATTATGACTCTTTCCAAGATCAAGGCAACTGTTTCCTCCACAGCGAAGTCATTTAGTAAAAACACACTGTGAGCTGAAGTAGACTATTTCTAAGGAGTTTATTATTTATCTCTTTCTGAAAGAGGGAGCTGTTTTCTTGAACTTTATGAGAACTGGGATATGGAGCCCAGTGGCACAATTCTACATGCTATAAAATTTCCAAGGTCTGGAATGCATATCAATTATCTACCTCATAACAGTGTAGCACTATTTTTGGCACGGGACTCCAAAACATTTACACATATTAAGCAAGAAAAATAATTTATTGTAATTATAAACACTTTCTTCAGGATATATCTTTATAGTTTTCCCAAACAGATGAAATCATTCAAAGCGTCATCTACACAATAGTTATTTTCATTCTGACATGAGAGATGATGAAGATACAGACATAGATTCCACATTTATTAAAGGTACTGTGCTATCTCCATCTCTGTTCCAGTCCCTCCTTCAAAAAACATACCAGAAATGAAACCTCTTGAAAAATAAACATTTATTATTTGTTTTTTTAAACCTAGTGCCTAACAGTATTTCTGATCCCAATATAATGCTTAATAACAGTTGTTAAATAAATGGCTAAATAGGGTATTTTAAAAATTTTCTACAAGGAAATGAGAAAGTGATCAATTTATCAGTAGGATGTCATATGGAAATGAACCACAGGGTGGCACCAGAGTATTTGAAAGAAAGTGTATTTAAGTCTACCTATTACAAAAAATGATGGATTACTGTTCTTTTAAAAAATATTTTTAGATTTTTATGTAAATGACTTAATAAAAACATGATTAAAATTTTAAATTTAAAATATTTTCTGGGTTCTATTTTGTTCTCAAATGTGAGAGCACACTGAGCAAGCATTTTAAAAAACAAAACTGTGGATCAAGTCAGAAATGGAGGGCCCAAGAAAGAATGTATAATAAAGAGCGTTCCATGGGCTGGCCAAAATGGCTACCTTGCTCTAAAGTATGCAAACTACATATAGGTATCTATAGACGTGTGTGTGTGTGTATACGCAAATATTTATATATACTTTATACATGTGTTTTATAGATTTATATATTTATTATTTATTTATTATTATTTTAAAGATTTTATTTATTTATTTGACAGAGAGAGACACAGTGAGAGAGGGAACACAAGCGGGGGGAGTGGGAGAGGGAGAAGCAGACTTCCTGCTGAGCAGGGAGCCCGATGTGGGGCTCGATCCCAGGACCCTGGGACCATGACCTGAGCCGAAGGCAGACGCTTAACGACTGAGCCACCTAGGTGCCCTAGATTTATATATTTAAATATACACAAAATATCTATATATAATACATGAATGTGCATATACACACATGTCATTTATTATATATATTAATGTATTATATATAGATATTTTGTGTATATGTCATGTATACATTATACATAATATATGATATATATTATACCTGTATATCTATTCTATCTATTTGACATATCTGTCTATGTATCTACCTATCAAAGCAGAACATTTTCGTCAAAGGAAGCAGGCTGGGCTCTTTTGTTTCACCATGACTTTTCTAGAACTGTTCTGTCTCATGTTCCTTTCCAGACTCCACTCAGAAACCCCTTCTTTTATGAAGCCCTTCCTCATGTCTCTCCCAAGGAAAACTTATTACTTGCTTTATTGTTTGTGCCCCGTCGTTTCCTTACACAATTTTATATCAGTGTCTATGCCTTGTAAGCATACTTATTTACTTTACTACTTGCTTTATTTTATTTAATTGTGAGTCATTTGAGAAAGGAACTTTATCTCATTTGGTTTCGACTTCCAGAGCCTGGCACATAACAGAAAACTAAGAAATGTTTCATGAATAAATGTCAGACTTTTTATGCTGAGAAAATGTGATGAAAAAAATGAGCAGAACAGAGACTGTTCTAGTTTAAAATGTCAACATTTTCTGGCTAATGTTGACATCAATCACATTTAATCAATAACAGTGATCATAAATTTATGAATTCATCATTATTTTACTAATATTAATATAAAAATTAGCATTAAATGGTAACTATTCTTCCTGTATTTGGGAGTGTGGGGCTGAAGATTCTGAAGGGGAGCAGGATTTGTCACCCCAAAATATGGCTCTTTGGCATAAGAATTATTTTAGGCTGATTATTTTTAAGAAACGGTATACATAGGAGAAACGCTGAAAACCGAGTAGAAGTTACCCTTTTGTAAGAGACATTAACATTTATAAGTGAAATCTCCATTTCAGGGAAGAGGATGACTAAATTTTCTAGAAATCTAGATGACTGGCTCACCACCTCCCTAGATCTTCTTTTTCTTTAGTTAGAAATGGCATTTAAGGTGCTGACTTGGGACATTTAGGGGAGTAACTCAGTTTTCCTGGGGTCTCTCATGTATTCCAGAGGTCTACATGTTATTAAAGTTCTTTTTGCTTTTTTTCTGTTAGTCTGTCTTTTATTACAGGGGAGGGGTGTGGAGAATCTTAACCAAGAACCTAGAAGGGTAGAGGGAAAATTATTTTTCCTACCCCACAAAACTAAGCTTAATAGATATGAAAATTAGATAAATCACTGTTATCTCAGTCATTTTGTACATTAACTTGTACTGTAAAACTTCCCCTTCTCTCTATTCACTGCATCAATAAACCAGACAATTAAAACTAGACTCAACATTGATCCTTCCGTATGCTGGTTGGCATTCCTTCATCACCTAGGAGTTTAGATTTCTAATTTTTTTAAAACTCCCTGTTTACAAACCTTCTGCTTATTTTTGAATAATTCAGCAATGCTAAAATCCTGAGCCAACAAGACTTAATTTTCAAGAACCAAATGCTCAGCTAAATAAAGATACAGTATCTTGGAGATATGTGGATTAACAAACACTTTTGTGACTAGTTTAATGTCTTTGAAGAAAAGTGCTTAAGATAATTAAGTTTGCATTATATAAAATTGGAGTAGGATTTTCAATGGCAATATTTGGTAAAAAACACAGTATTTTAATTTCTGTTTTTAACAGTGGAAAATTGAGTTGACCAAGATTTCATTTCTGCTACATACCAATACACTAATGACACACATGCTTGTACACACACACACACACACACACACACCTTGATCTTCACTAATTAAGATCTTCAGTGATTTGCAATTAAGGATAGGTAATGATTATGCATTCTGACCCAAACACAAAGGTCTCCCATGATATTCACTGGGCAAACTGAGGTAGCATAGAATCTTGGTACTCTAAACCTGCCATTTTTTTTAGACTTTTCCTTTTTTTTTCATATTTAAAAAAAGTAAATACAAGCTATTTGAGATAGAAACCCTAGAAGAGTATAAATATTTTCTATCTCTTAAAATACCATCCTTGTTTTCCCCAGCACTATGGAAAAAACCCTTTTTATTCCTCAGAATTTCAAATGTAAATTTTTTTTCTATAAAATTTAAAAGTATACATAGAGCAGGATCTTAAATCTATGCATGTAAACCATTCCCCTAAATATGAAGAACTTTGAGTGTGACATATTTCATATCAATTTCAATTTATTCTTCCCAGTAGCAACCGTATGCATGCTTTCTCCTCTTGTATCTCTTCCCTCTTCCATCTGCCCCCTGGGAACATACATACCTATTTTATTTATTTCTTCCATACTTCATGTAATCTTTTAGAACCTGTTTTTCTGTACACGAGTCATGGATCACTTTGATGAACTGTGTTCACAAATCTCCAATCCTACTATGTTTTTTTCTTTTATTAGCAAGGTGCTTTAGATATCTTACTTCTAGGATAAAATACAAACGAATGATTTATAAAGGTGTCTTCTCTTTCATTTCACTACTTATTGTTCTTTCTGCCTATACCGTTGGCTGGTTTTCTGATTAATACAATGTTAGGCACCCAGTGGCCACTTATTGAATGCTTGATTAATGAATGAATGCACCATTTGCCATTGAATTAAAGATTTTGAGAAGAGAGCAATTGCCACATATACATGTCTTAACTCCTTATGTTGTTTACAGAAGTTTCAAGAACAGAGGTTATTTCATATATTTATTTCCTATTTCAGTGCCCAGCAGAGTGTCTTACCCATAGTATATATCTTAATGCTGTCTTCACAACTTCTAGTTCTGTAACTGTGCTTGAATTGTGGTACTACCATTTATTAGCTGCATTAACAATTCTTAAGACTCAGTCCCCGTTGTAAAATGCACACAATAATAATACCCAGCTAATAGATTTCTTTTGAAAATTAAATGAGATAATGTGACAAAAATACATGACTCTTCCTGCTATTTATTGCTGCTTAATAAACCACCCCTAGAACTCAGTGACACAAAATGGGAACTGTTTTATTCTTCTTATAAATTCAATGGAGAACATTGAATTCTGGAGCCTCAGCTCAGAAGACTCAGATAGCTGGGGATTCATCAAATGCTGGGGGTGAAATGATATGGAGGGTTCTTTACTGACATCCCCGATCAAAATGACTTGAAGAAGAGGCTCCCCTCCTATATGTAGCCTCTCTCTGTGGCCAATGCTTTTTAGAGCATGGTGACTGGGCTCCAAGAGGGAGTGTCTTAAGGAGTGTCTGGAAAGCAAATGTTCTAAGAGAACCAGGTGGAAGATGCATAACTTCTCTGACCTAGCTTCAGTTTTCTCACAAAGTCATTTCTTTGTGTTCTTTTGGTTTAAATATGGTCACTAAGTCCAACCTAGATACCAAGAAAAGATGAATTAGAATCTACCTGGGAATGGGCAAATTCACATCGCAGGAGAGCTTACAGGATAAATGTTATTGCTGTCATCTTTGTTTAATGCAATCTGTTTAAATAGTACTTGGCATATACTAAGGGATCAAAAAATTTTTTCCATTATTTAAAGGGTGTTACATCATTATGATGTATACTTATGAGTATTTTTGCATTTGTAGCTTTTTTTTTTTTTAAAGATTTTATTTATTTATTCATGAAAGCAGAGAGAGAGAGAGAGAAGCAGGCTCCCAAGGAGCAGGGAGCCCGATGTGGGACTCGATCCCAGGACCCTGGGATTATGACCTGAGCCGAAGGCAGACGCTTAACCATCTGAGCCACCCAGGCGCCCCTGCATTTGTAGCTTTAACAATGGGCTCTGATTTAGTGAGCACTCTCAGTTCAGCACCTGCGACAGTGACTCACACAGTTGGCTCTCAATCATTATTAGTTGAATGAACATGAAGGATTTGATGACTGAGCTAGTTCTATCTCCTGATCATACTTTTCTTGACCTCCACTGCTTCCTGATAGCTTTTCCTGGAATGAGCTACAAGAGTTTGGCCACTGAGATGACTGTAGATTCATGATTCTCATAGAGAGCGACAATGAATGGTACCTAGTTCTTGGCTGTGTGTTCTCCCTTCTCCTTACAAAATCATTGCAAGTATACTTCAACCCTTGGGGTTGGGAAGAACAGAATGTCCTTGTTTAGACAATTTTTTAATATGTGTGCATGGCAGCTCCAATGCTTTTGCTGGTTCTTTTCTTCTCGACTTCTAACTGGAGTACTCCAGGACTCAATCCTTGTACGTTGTTTGTTTTTTTACCTAAACTCCCTGTTGTTCATGAGCTCATTCCGTGCCATAGTCTTAAAAAACATCTATTATCTACCTAAAACTTCCACATACACAACACTTCTGGTCCAGGCTGCCTAGCCTACATCTCCACTTGATTTTTCTAATAGCGATCTCAAACTTAACATGACTCAGAGTGAATTCCTGACATTCCATTACCCTTTTGACCTGCCAACCTGCACACAGAAACCCCTTTCCCCTTCAGTATTACCCATTCTTTCAATTGCTCAGGTTAAAAATTATTTCCATCCCCTCTCTTTCTCCTACATCTAATTCAATATGGAAGATCATTCTCTTGGCTTTGTCTTTAAATATGTTGTCACCATTTCTATGGCCCTGATTCATTCCATTATTACCCCTCCTGCATTATATTCTCATAGCCTCTTCCCTGGTGCTAGTGTTTCTGTATGTGTGCTTTTCTCTAGTCTATTTTCAACAAAACAGAATAATTGTTTTAAGAATATAAATTAGTTCGTGTTACTTCTTTGTTAAAAACTCTCCTGTCTTACCTCAGTGTCTTCCTATCTTACTCAGACAAAAGGCAAAGTTCCTACAATGGCCTAAAAGGTCCTATAAGAGCTAACATGCCTGTTACACACACACACACACACGCACACACACACACCCCCCTGACTTCCTTTCCAGTTTTCTCTCCTTGTGCTCTTCACCATATCTATGCTGTCCTTCTACCAAGCATGCTCCGCTGTAGGGCCTTTGTAGTAGCTCTTCTTGTCCTGAATTTCTGTCCTTCCAGATAGCCACAAGACTGTCTTGCTCATCTTCAGGCCGTTGTACAAATGTCACCTTTTCAATGAGCATCCTTTTAAATCACAACTATGCCAATGATTCCCATCATCCCTCTCTGCTTAATTTTCCCCCACAGCACTTTTTCACCATCTGACAAACTATTTATTCATTTATTTTGCTTTATTTTTCATACCTTTTCTGGAAAACAAGTTCTGTGAGGGCAAGGATTTTTATATGTTTTTTTTTTTTTCCTTATTTCCTGCCAACTCATAGCAAAGTGCCTCTCCCAGGCACTCAGGAAATATTTGTTGAAACAAAGAATACATTAATAATGTATAAATATGGGGCGCCTGGGTGGCTCAGTAGGTTAAGCGACTGCCTTCGGCTCAGGTCATGATCCTGGAGTCTCAGGATCGAGTCCCGCATCGGGCTCCCTGCTCGGCAGGGAGTCTGCTTCTCCCTCTGGCCCTCCCCCATCTCATGCTCTCTCTCTATCTCATTCTCTCTCTCAAATAAATAAATAAAATCTTTAAAAAAATGTATAAATATTACACTGTGTTTATATTAAAGTAAAATAAACTTAAAATAATTTACTATCTATAAGACATTTATCAAAAATAATACCTGGAAAGACAAATACCATATGATTTCACTTATATGTGAAATTTAAAAAACAAAACATATGAACAAACAAA
>NC_138374.1:120321211-120352076 GCF_054177405.1 Leptonychotes weddellii
CTGAGTGTGAAATCTAGCTCTGACACTAGTTCTGTGATCTTAATCAAATCACCTTCCTCCCCATACTTCCTTTTCCCCATGGGAATAAAAAATGGAGGCTTTATGATGATCTTATCATCATAAGATGATCTTTGCCAAGGTACAGTGTAATAGGGAAGTGCTACAGAATGCTCAATGTTATTATCATTTTCCCTTTGTGTTATTTCTTTAGGTCCCAAGTGCTCATTCCCTTAAATTCAGGTACCCAGTGACTTTGTAGTGTCCTTTCCTTCAAATCTGATATTAATTTATTTATATTAATATATTGATATTTTAATATTTAATGTAATACACATTTTCCCCATTTTTTCTTGTTATTTTTAAAACAGCTTATAATTTACATACCATGAAATTCACATTGTAAGTGTGCAACTTAATGATTTTAATAAATTTATAGAGTTGTGCCACCTTCATCAAACTCCAGTTTTTGAAACATTTCTATTTCTTCCAAAGTTCCCTTGTGCCTGTTTACAGTAAATCCCTGCTTCCACTCAGCATGTACATTTAAGCACATACACTACATCTTTCACAGATAATTACATTTATCCTGTTTTTAAAAAGTTTGATATATTAAAGAGGCTATATTGAGAGAATCAATTGTCATTAACTAAAGAGGTTGAAATTGGATAGCATAGTGACTTACTGTTTTAAAACGTTTCACAGTACCACAGCTATAAAAGTGTCTAATGTCTGACTTTTTCTGATGATATCCAAGAGATAGCTTTAGCTCTGTGCCTGAGATAGTATTCTAAGATATCAGTAGTGCTGTGGAGGAAGCAATCTACAAGTAATGATACCAGCGTGGATTGCTATGAAGGCTTCATGGCTATGTAAAATGGAAAGAAGTGGATTTTATCCCTTTCTTTGCCATTTACTGACTGTGTTATTGGATAAGGTATTTGATGTCACTGAATCTCTTTTCTCATTTGTAAAGTGAGAGTAATATTTACTTCTCATTTATTGTTCCTAGTGTTGTTATAACAGCGAAAGAATGTCTCTGAAAACACCTTGTAAATAAAAAATCCTACACATAGGTTAGTTTTCCGCCCCCCATCATTAATTAATACAGTTAAGAGCAACTGTGTCGGGGCGCCTGGGTGGCTCAGTCGGTTAAGCGTCTGCCTTCGGCTCAGGTCATGATCCCAGGGTCCTGGGATGCAGCCCCATGTTGGGCTCCCTGCTCAGCAAGGAGTCTGCTTTTCCCTCTCCTGCTGCCCCTCCCCCTGCTCCTTCTCTCTCTTGCTCGCTCACTTTCTCCCTCAAATAAATAAATAAATAAATAAATAAATAAATAAATAAATAAATAAATAAAATCTTAAAAAAAAAAAGAGCAACTGTGTCTACAGTTAACTCATTTTAACCAAAACTTTAAAACTGAGTTGATGAATAAATACAGAAAAGTATTTTTCATCTGGGTGTTTATAGGCTCTGTGGTTCATTAGCTATGTGGTTTGAAAGTAATTAGTATCCCTTTGAATTAAATTTTTGCAACACTCGAATGACCAAAATCCTAATATTAGTAGTGCATGTAGAAAATTTATTGGCATTTTAATATAAGTTTATCTTTAAGTCTCAGAAATCTAATGTTTGACTCTTCCTGATGAAATTTGGCAAGAACTTTCATCTTTCCACTCGAGAAAGAATTTTAAGTGGCTGGTGGCGCTCAGCAGGAAGCCTCCTACACAATGCGATTGCAGGTTCCCTCTGTCAAGGTTAAAAGCTCAATACTATCTTGTCTAATAGGGTAGAAGCAAGCTATTCAAATTGTCTTTAAGTGGAAAGAAGAAATGGTAAGGGGAATTTAGGAAATTCTTCAAGTTCCCTTCTCAAACATCTTTTCTGTAAGATTCCTCTGCTTTTGAATAGATCCCATTGTTGATAAAGCCGTCTGAGCCCTCTTTTGCAGAACATTCTTCGTCTTGTGTATGGCAGAGAAAAGACTTATTCTTTGCAGGCGTACATTGACAGCCTGAGAGGGTTGAACATGATAGATTTTAAGTTCTATTTAAGTATTATTTCCTGATAGGGTGCCATATTTAGTGGGTCAACATCTTGGTATTATTTGCAAAGGATATGTCCATTCAAAAAAAGCTGAATTTAAAGGTATATAGAGACATCATTAAGAATTTTTCAAATTCAGGTTTATCAGAATCATTTCCTCCATTATTCTTTCTCTAAAGCTAAATCAGAGATGAATAATTGATAATAAATAACCTAATTATCCCTCTTATTTGTCCATTGCATTGATAAGAGAAACTTTCACATTTTCCCTTTCCCGAGTTTCTTATTCTGTATTTGATCTATTATCAAATTCACCTATCATCTCTTCTCTTATTATTTGCATATTTTCATCTTGACTTTGGATTGATTTTTATTGGTTTCTAAAATTTTAATTAAAAGTACAATAAAAATGGCTTTCTATCACATTCAAAAATCAAACTTCCATGCACTGGCTTACACAGCCCTACAGGATCTAACACTGACCTCTACTTCTGGCCCAATTTTCTGACCTCAGCTTGAGCCGTTCTTTTAACCAGTTAAACTCTAACTTCGAGGCTGGGTTAGCTCTTCAGAATGTGTGGACTTGGGTTGAGGGGGCCAAGCCTTTATTCTCCATTATTAATTATTGAATGAAAGCTGCTCTTGGAAAGGGGTGTGATCTTGGGCAAAGCTGCTCTCTCCAGCGAGGGAAATCTCTAGAGAGGGCTAACTACTCTTAAAAGACAAACTACTCTTAAAAGGCATATTAAAATTTTTGAGTTTATTTGAGCAAGAATCAATTTGAATCAAGTAGTGCCAAACCGGAAGTGGTTAGGACTGCTCAACTGATAGGAACTGGGAAGGAGACTTCTACAGAGAAAAGGCAGAAGCAGTGTAAAGAAATTTTTAATTGACTATAGTTTAAAGCCTAGGTGGCTATTTGTGATTGGCTGTTCTTGCGTTTCAATTCTGTAACTTTGAGGCATTTACAGACTTTGATTTTGGTTTGCTTCCGTAGGCGCCATGACGTTAGAGCCACCAGTCTAATGCCCTCCTTGTTTAATTAATTTAACACAACTAAAAGCTAAAAGCTCTCAGCCAGCAGCACTTCCAGCAGCTGGGAGAATATCCATCAGACCTCAGGGGACTCTGGGTGGTGCCTCCCAGAAACCAGTCCAGCTGTCTACTTTGGTTATTCAGATCTCAGCCTAAATGTAACCTGGGCAGAAGGGCTGTTCTTGATCACTGTGGCAGACGTGCCCTCAGGTGACCTGCACTGAACCCCCCCTCTTGCATCATCCTTTCCCCTTGAGTGTGGATGGAATCTGTGGTTTGCTTCTCATCAATAGAAAATGGCAAAGGTGATGGGATGCCACTCCCATGATTGCATTAAGTTATACAAGATTTCTTCTTAGCAGACTGGAGTTAAGAGACTCTTGCTAGCCTGGAAGAAACAAAGAGCCTTGCTGTGAAGTGCCTGTGGAGATGTCCATGAGGCACAGAAGTGCTGTCATCTCTAGGACCTGTGGCTGCTTCCAGTAGATACGCAGTAAGAAGCCAGGTCTCGCAGTCATTCAGCCTCGAGGAAATGGGTTCTGCTAACAATCTGGTGAGCTCGGACAAGGGCCCTGAAGTCCCCAAAGAAGGAACCGTGGCCAAATCCTTATCTGTAGCCTGGTGAGACCTGGGCAGAGGACCCAGAAAACCTGACCTATGGAAACTGAGATAATAAGTGGGTGTAGTTTTAAGTCACTAAATTTGTGGCAATAGAAAACTAAAGAAATCATACAATCTAAAGTATATACTAAATAATTCCCTATCACATCTCTCTCTTTTAATTCTTAGATTCATATGATATTTTGTTTATCTGCACATTATCTCTATCTCATAACCAAAATGGAAGCAACATGATGACGGTATCCTTATTCGTCTTATTTACGGTTTGGTTCCCAGTGTATAGAGCAGTGTTGAGTGACGTGAATAAATGTAAAAAAAAAAAAAAGTACATGAAAATTCTCCTTCGTACTTCTCTCTGTTCTGACTCCTTTCTTCAGTTTTCACTTCTGTTGATATTCTGGTATGCTCCTTTCATTCCAGTTTCATTCATTCAGATGTATAGATATCAAAATATGTACATACTTTAATGAGATTTTACTTTATGTCTCATTCTTTGACTTGCTGTTACCATTTCACATGTTTTAGAAATATTTCCATGTGGGGTGCCTGGGGGGCTCAGTCGGTTAAGCATCTGACTCTTGATTTCGGCTCAGGTCATGATCTCAGATCAAGTTCCACATTGGGCTCCACACTCAGCATGGAGTCTGCTTGAGATTCTCTCTTTCCCTCTACCCCTCTCCCACTCTCACACACAATCTCTCTCTCTCTCTCTCTCTAAATAAATAAAATCTTTTTAAAAAAAGAAATAATTCCATGTCACTTTACATCAGTTTAATTTTATTTTAATTTCTGCATAGCTTTGCATAGGGTAGATGCGATGTAATTTATTTAATATTTCCTTGATGACATTTAGGTAGTTTCAATTTTTTAAAACAATATCACTGTTACAAAACAGTTATACAATTTCTTCTTTACATATTTTTTTATGTCAGTATATCAGTATTAGTGTGTCCCAGACATGGAATTGTTGGAGTAAAAGTGATGTAGCTTTCGTTTTCATCCCTTACCTGAGCTGTTTCAATAATTTATTAAAAGATCATGTCAACTTCAGATCTTTCTCCTCATCCATCCCACTAAATTTTAGTGTTTCACTGGCATATCTCTGATCATGTAAAAAATAACCTTAAAACTTTCAGTGTTTCCTCATAGTCTACCAAATAAAGTGTTAACTCCTTAGTCTGGCATTCATACTATTTTTTTAAACTTCCAGCCAAATATTTAATTATTTACTACACGTATTTTCCTAGTGAGTAACAGGAATATCTATTCTCCAAGAGTCACTGGCAATTGGTCTTCTATGCACTTCACTTCTTCCATCCCTGCTGAGATGCTATCCTTTTCCTACTCGCTGTTGCTTCTACCCTTTCATATAGTTCAAATGCTGTTTTTCCTAGTTAGATATTTCTTATCTTTGGTAATGCTTTTATATCTGTAGATTTTTTTAATAGTTCCCAAATACTTTATGTTTTTATTATATTCTTTAATTTTTAAAACAATCTTTTGACATAGGTAATAATACATATGTTTTGCAAATGAGCAAATTGACATTAGAGAGTTTGAGTGATTTACCTAAGGCATACTTCTTTTTAAGGGGAGGGTTATAATGCAAAGCCTTCCAACTCCAAGTCTATTGCAGAGACGTGTGCCTTTCTTCTGAGTCCTTGCAATGTTGTGCTTGTACTAGTGTAATCTTGGGTGCTTACTCCATTCTGATGTACATCTTAAATATTATTTTTGTTATGGTATATTCTCTTTTAGAATATAAGCTCCTTGAAGTCAGGAACTTCTCTTAATTTAATTAAAAAAATTTCCCAGCACTTCTTATTCTCTGTTATGTTTAGTGAATAGAGACGAAGTGTTTAACTACATATGCATTGTATTTAATGAGACAAGTTACACTGGCTTAGAAAAAGCCAGGTGGCATCTGGCCAAGCCAAGCTCTTTTGTGGGTTATGTGCTCAGGTACACACCACTGCTGGGGTGATATACTGCTCTCCCTTTCCAGGGCTTGTGTGCACTCGTCCCTAGGCACCCAAGCACATGGATCAACCAGTACTTTTATAAAGTAAACACAAGTGGCATATGTAGCAAATTTTCTTAATACTACCTGATTATCAGTAACTGATCTGAGGAATTCAATAGGAATTTTTCCATGCTGGGGCTCTAAGTCACCTCCAGCAGATTGAAGGTCAAATCCTATCTCCATTCCAGGAGAGAGACTTTGCTGAGGGTGGCCAGGCCAAGGCCATTCTTGGATGCATGAGTTTCTCCTTCCATTTTCACATGAGAACCAGCAACTCACTAGTTTATAAAGAAATCTGTGACACAACCCATGTATATTCAGGGACAAACCTGCTGACCAAAACGAAGAGTGAAGATAATGTTAATATATCTGTCTGTATAAATATTTTAAATATTGATTGATGTCATTCTCTTAAGAATTCTTGATATATAAAATATCATTAATTCTCCCTTAAAGCCATGCTATCAAGATGAATGATCTATAAGAAAACGGATTCTGAGTGAAATTAAGAGGAAGTCATGAGCTAATTACTGCTTGTATCTAGACCAATGCCATTTCTGCCTTTCCAGTCCCCAGTGTTCTGCTTGATGATGAGATAAAATAAGTCATTGGAGGTTATGACCAGGTCTTAAAGGTCAGGGCGTATTAGAAACTGGCCCCTCTTTTCCCCTCTCAATAGTAATGTTGATTCTAAGCCCTTCTCATAGTAATGTTAGCTTGTTTTTAAATTACAGAAATAATGTTTGCAAAGTGTATATATGTGTATGTGTGTGTCTGTCTATGTGTGTATTTTCCAACCCCACTGAACAACATAAAATAAACAGTGAAAGTTTTCATTGTTCCTCTACTTTCATTTCCATGAATAGTAACTGTTAACATTTTGGGTTATGATTTTTCAGATGTGACAAAGTAAGTGTGTGTAAGATATGTGCTAGATGTGCTATTCCACTAATTCTGCAAATTATTATTCTTACTCCAGAATATATCATGGATCCCTTTCATGTCAATGCCTAGCTTCCATCCTCCATATCCTTCTGGTTACAGGCTGACTTTTTTTACAAGGCTTCTTCTACAGGACTGGCATTGTTTAAATTCATCATATTTCCTTTTTCAACCATCTGGAAAAGAGTATGGTCAAAGCTAAGACAGTGAGCCTCGTGGTATTTGCATTACCCTGCAACGCCCTGGAGGGGTCTCACTTCTTGTCTTTGACCCCACATTGTATTAGAACAAAATGATCTTTCCTAGCAATGGACTGATCACCTCTAATATTCAAAAGTAAGTTATAAAACAAAGTAGAATATTTTTCTTTTTAATTATTGATTACTAAGTCATAGCATCGTCTGGACACTTCTCTGGTGATTTTTTTTTAAGATTTTATTTATTTATTTGACAGAGAGACAGCGAGAGAGGGAACACAAGCAGGGGGAGTGGGAGAGGGAGAAGCAGGCTTCCTGCAGAGCAGGGTGCCTGATGCAGTGGGAGCCGGATGCAGAGGGAGCCCAATGCAGCAGGAGCCCAGGGCTCAATCCCAGGACCCTGGAATCATGACCTGAGCTGAAAGGCAGATGCTTAACAACTGAGCCATACAGGCACCCCTACTTGTCTGGTGATTTGAAAGAAAGGTCTTTGGCTTGTCAGTGCATTTGCATTTCATAACAATAACTAGTGGTTTCTAATGGCCTATGTATTTTTTAATAGACTTTATTTTTTTAAAGATTTTATTTATTTATTTGAGGGGGGAGCACAGAGGGAGAGTGAGAGGGAGAAGCAGGCTCCCCTCTGAGCAGGGAGCCCCATGGGGGCTCAATCCCAGGATCCTGAGACCATGATCTGAGCGTAAAGCAGATACTTAACTGACTGAGCCACCCAGGCGCCCCAGACTTTATTTTTTAAAGAAGTTTTAAGTTCATAGCAAAATTGAGAGGCAGGTACAGAGATTTCCCATATACCTCCTGCACACACATGCATAGCCTTCTCTATTATCAACATTCCCCAACCAGAGTGGTACATTTGTTACAACCTATGAGCCTAAATTCACACATTATTATCACTCAAATCCGTAGTTTAATTGGGATTGAGTCCAGGTGTGCTACATTCTGCATGTATAATGGTATGTATCCATCATTATTGTATCCTACAGAGTAATTCACTGCCCTAAGAATCCTCTATACTCTGCCTATTCATCTGTCTCTCTCCCCAACCCCTGGTAATCATTGATCTTTTTAAGGTTTCCGTAGTTTTGCCTTTTCCAGAATTACATATAGCTGGAATCATACTTCTCTCACTTAGTAATATGCATTTAAGTTTACTTCATGTCTTTTCATGGTTTAATAGCTCATTTCTTTTTAGTGCTTAATAATATTTTATTGTCTGAATGTACCGTAGCTTACCCATTCATCTACTGAGGGACATCTTAGTTGCTTCCAGGTTTTGGTGGTTATGAGTAAAGCTGTTATAAACATCCATGTGCAGATTTTTGTGCAGACATAAGTTTTCAACTCCTTTAGGTAAATACCAAGGAGCATGATTGCTGGATTCTATGGCAAGAATATGTTTAGTTTTGTAAGACATTACCAAATTGTTTCCCAAAGTGGCTGCATCATTTTGTATTCCCACTAGCAAAGCATGAGTTTTTATTGTTCCATATCCTTGTCAGCCTTTGGTGTTGTCAGTGACCTGGATTTTAGCCATTTTAATAGGTATGCAGTAGTATCTTGTTTTAATTTGCATTTCCCTGATCACATAGGATGTGGAGCATCTTTTTATATGCTTATTTGCCACCCATATATCTTTTGTGTGGTCTTGGGCCTGTTTTGTAATTGGGCTGCATTTTAAAAGTTCTTTGTATATTTTAGGCAATTATTTATCAATCAATATTTGTTTTTTGCAAATATTTTCTCCAGTCTGTGGCTTGACTTTTCATTTTTTTGATAGTCTCTTACAAAACAAAATTTTTTAATTTTAATGAAGTCCAGTTTATTAATCATTTTCTTCGTGATTCATGCTTTTGGTGTTGTATCTAAACGCCATTGCCAAAACCAAGATTATTTAGATTTTCTCCTATGTTATCTTCTAGGAATTTAAAGTTTTGCATTTTATACCTATGCCTGTGATCCATTTTGAGTTTATATTTATGAAGGGTATAAAGTCTGTGTCAAGATTTTCTCTCTTTCTCTTTCTTTCTTTCTTTTTCTTTCTTTCTTTCTCTTCCTTCCTTCCTTCCCTCTTTTCTTTCTTTCTTTCTTTCTTTCTTTCTTTCTTTCTTTCTTTCTTTCTTTTTCTTTCTCCTTCTTCTCTTTCTTTCTTCTTTCTTTCTTTCTTTTGCATGTGGATGTTCCATTGTTCCAGCACCATTTGCCGAAGACTATCTTTGTTTCCTTGTATTGCCTTTGCTCTTTTGTCAAAAATCAGTTGGCTATATTTATGGGAGTCTATTTCTGGGCTTTCTGATCCGTCTTATTGATCTATTTGCCTATTCTTTTGCCAATACCACACTTTCTTGATTACTGTAGCTTTATAGTAAGTCTTAAAGTAGAGTAGGGTCAGTCCTCCAAATTGTTTTCCTTCAATATTGTCTTGACTATTCTGGGTCTTTGCCTTTCAAATAAACTTTAGAACCAGTTTGTCAATATCCACAAAATAAATTACTGGGATTTTGATTGAGATTGAATTGAATCTATAGATCAAGTTGAGAAGAATTGACATCTTGACAATACTGATCTTTCTATCCATGAACATGGAATATCTTTTCATTTATTTAGTTCTTTGATTTCTTTCATCAGAGTTTTGTAGTTTTCATTATAGAGATCTTGTATATATTGTATTAAATGTTTCCTTAAGTATTTAAGTGTTTTGATGCTGATGTAAATTGTATTGAGAATATAAAGCTAATATGCCAAAGTTCAACAGCTTTCCTATATAACAGCAATGAACAAGTGGAATTTGAAATTTAAAATTAAAAAAATAAAGTTATACTGTAGATATGCTAAACTATATTTTGAGGAAAGGTAAATTTACAAAGACAAATAAAAATAAACAAACCACAAATACCACTTAATTTTTAATTTCAAATTCCACTTGTTCATTGCTGTTATATAGGAAAGCAGTTGAACTTTGGCATATTAGCTTTATATTCTCAACCTTGCTATAATTGCTTTGGCCTACATATTTTAAAAGTCACATCTATAAATATAATCAAATTGTTTAGACTGTTTAAACATTTAGCAGATGCTAATGTAAATTGGTGCTCATTTAACATATTCAATTATTCTGTATGTGAGAAATATTAAATTTTCTTTTCCATTTATCTTGACAAACCAAGATTTGAAGATTTTTTCCTTTTCTCTATTTTTCTACATACATTTCAATATACATATGAATGTTTATGTACATAAATAGCTGTTTCTTCAAATTAAATACAATTTTAAATAAACTTCTCTCATAGTATCTTTCTTTTTAGGTAAAAAAATAGAAAGAACCACATATTATAATATGGCTTGAAAGTAAAAATATCTGATAACTTAAGTAAACATTTCAAATTAATGGGGAAAGCGTATTTGTGGTTTGTTTATTTTTATTTATGTCTTTGTAAATTTACCTTTCCTCAAAATATAGTTTAGCATATCTACAGTATAACCTTATTTTTTAAATTTTAAAAATATCCCTTAAGTTTAGTGTTGGAAGGTATTTTGCTTTTCTAAAAAGGAATAAAAATATCATCCAGGTATAGGATTTATTTATCACTCCCTGAATAGGGAATAGAAATTCTCTATTGTCTACAATATTCCAGATTGACTACTATTCAGGTTAAAATAGTTTTCTTGGGAGTCATCATGCTTTCCTGGGAGTATTTAATTATTCTTGATATCCAAGTCAGAGACTCTGGTTAGAATATGCAGTTCTTCTCCAATTGTAATTGGCTTATGTTGTTGGGATTCATGAGGTCATGCCGTTTCCCACAGAATGACACACAATAAATAATATATGCCTTACACGCACATTTAGACATATTTTTTTATTCATGTCTCTATTTTTATTATTGTTTTTGATTTTTAACTTCCTTTTCCAAAAACTTTCAAGATAATATGTATCTTCAAGCTCAAGGGTCAGCAAACATTTTCTTTAAAGGGCCAGATGTTCAATATTGTAGGTTTTGTGGACCAGAAGGTCTCTGCAGCAAGCACTCAACTGTCTTGTCATGGCAAAGCAACCATAGAGAATAAGAAAAAGGACTGAGTATGACTGTGTTCCAATAAAACTTTATTTACCAAGCCAAATGTCAGTCCGATTTGGCTTGCAGGCCTTAATTTGCTGATCCCTGCTGTAGCTCAATATTATTCATACTTATTACCAGTCTAGGATCAAATAAGGAGCTTGCACCAGAATGTAAAACCACACAGCGCTTTCTCCATTGAGGAAGTATTATTATAAAAAAAAATATCAGTTGAATTAAATATTGTTTCGCGACTATATTGTTGACTGATATTATGTCATAAGCTCCTTATCTCACTATGGACTGGGAAGAGTTTTATGTCCAACACTGGTCCATAGAAGATACTTTGAGTAAAACTGCTTAAGCTTATTTTCTTATATATCAGTCCCTGAACACTTTTCAATTTATCATTACATTTAATCCATGTGTTTTTTCAACGTAGAGAATACCTTTCTGCTACTCATTTTGTTGTTATTGTTGGCACTATGGCTTAAATGAAAGGCAGAAAACAGGAGTTGTGTAAAGGGTCACTCACATCTCCAGCAGCTGTGGAAGAGCTATCTCTTCAGCACTCAGGGATATTCTCACTTCAGTCCCTTCATTTCCTCAATTCAAGAAGTATGCATGTTGTGTTTAGTTTTAGTTTTTTTTTTTTAGATTTTATTTATTTATTTGACAGAGAGAGAGATAGCAAGAGCAGGAACACAAGCAGGGGGAGTGGGAGAGGGAGAAGCAGGCCTCCCGCAGAGCAGGGAGCCGATGTGGGGCTCGATCCCTGGACCCTGGGATCATGACCCAAGCCAAAGGCAGACGCCCAACGAAGAAGCTCCCAGGCGCCTTGTTGTGTTTGTTTTTAAGGACAACAGATGTTGACTCTTTAACTTTTACAGTAAATTGTTTCTTAAAAGACATTTATTGGGTAATAATTAATTTTAAATTTTTATGTCAAATAGTAATAACAGAAAAGACATTTGGAGAAAACTGATGCACATTTACCAATTTACTTTTTATCCATAGTAAAAACATAGAGTTAAAAATGTTATGATATATTGCCATAATAAGTAAGTGTGGAAAGTGTTTCCCTTCATTAATAAGGTAATTTAGGGGACTGTTGAGCAATAGATACATAATAAATGCACGAATTTGTAAGCTAACACCTATAATTTAAAACTTATTATGGATGTATTTCCAGATTTCCAGTCTTCTTCTAACACTACCAGACATAAAATTTTAAGTGTGTGAAGATAAGAGATTATGTTCTTTCTTTTTTCTGTCCTTATCTATATGTGACAAAATTTCCAACTTCTCAAAATCTGGACAATTGGATATTTCACTGTACTGTATAACCTCAAGTTAAGCACTTAAGCTTAAAGTGGTTATACGCATTGGTCCTTCGGCTTAGAATTTATGTCTCCATATTTTTTAACCTATCAAATGAGTTTCAAATTAACGTAATGGCTTGTATGTCAAATCTGTCACCATTTTTAAATTTTTTGTTTTACCAATTGTGATTAGTGGATAATTTGTGGGGTGTCATGACAATTCACTGCTACAAACAAATGTTATAATGCATATTGCATTTCTATTCACATTTTTAAGAACTTATTAATATTCAAAATGCATAAGATTTCTTCTACTGGTAATACAGCACCTTTTCTTTCTACCACAAATCACTCAGAAAAGATTGCGAGTCTTGGCTTCATGTGGATTTTAGAGATGTGAAAGTAAGTATCTTAAAAGATAAAGTGTGGATTGGTAGAACCATATATTCATTCCTTCATTAAGCATTTATTGGTCCATTATTCAGTGTTCAGAAATTGTTTAAAACACGTAAAGATAACAATTCAGTTTGATGGGACTTCATAAATGTGCTTTATAATTTAGATTTAGGTTTTCATGGTTTTTATCAATTTAGTCACATACAAGCAGGACTGTTTGATCATATTCTATTTCCTGGCTTCAACATTTCAAGCTTCTCCAGGGCAGAAATGAAAGATTATGAGTGTGCTACATTTCTATAGCTCTTTCATTTCTACCCCAACCCTAGCTTACTTTCATGTCTGCAATAAAAATTTTGATCCAGGTTGGATTTATGTGAACATTATTTTTTTCAGATTGACCTACCCTGTGACTGAATTTTGCAATGAAACCTTATCAGGTTGTTATACACCATTGCAACTGGGTACCTTAAAATTAGATAGAAGAAACAGAATATGTTACCAAAGGATGTGCTGACTGGATAAAAAGTGGGTTTTACCTTGTTTCATACTTTTTGAGCATAGAAGCCACTTTAAAAGTTTGCAAGTCTTTAAAGCATTAGCTCCAGATATTTTAAATGTGCTAAGGTTAGAAAGTGCAGTGAAAAATATAAAACATTGTGTGAAGGAAATTCTGATGTACTATTATATTAAAGAAAGTAGATGGAAGTTTAGAAACATATTGAAAAGAAACCAAGAAAGCGAGGTTTTCTTGTTATAACTTTCCTATCAACTGGTTGTGAGACAATGCATAAGCCATGATCTTCCTTGTGTCCCAAGATGTTTATAGACTTCTGATCATAATATGTAATCAATAGTGTTATCACTCTGATTTGACATAGTTTTGACCAAAGTCAAAGAAATAGCATTTAATTTAGTTCATCCAAAAAAGAGATGTGCAATAATTATAAGATAGTTTGGAATTGGAAATAGTTCATGGACTTCCCATGACTATCTTGGAAGGTGGTATGCATATGATTAAAATATCTAGGTTGCTTGGGTTTGACTCTTAACTCAACCAGTTACTAACTGAATGACCTTAGGAAAAGCTACCCTATCCACTTGTGCATTAATCTCCTCACCTGTAGAATGAAGAATACTAATCTCATAGCTGTATTGCAAAGATCAAATAGTTTACACATGTGAAATATATGGAACAGTTCCTGGAATACAGTAGGCACACAATAAATGTGGTTTCTGATTATTTTATCAATATCATCATTAGCATCATTATTGTTTTGGAGTCTATTTTGGTGTGAACCCAGGAGTCCGAGGTTCTAGATGGAAAACCATTGATCTAAACTCATAAACTCATTAAACTGAATGTTAATTTAGAAAAATAATTAAAATTAGTCAAACAAGAATTTATAAAATAATATTTCCAATATTTATCAGACAAGTTACAAACTATTAGGCATTGTGTATATATGGTCTAAACGGCTAATGCAAACTCATTTGCCCCATTCTGTTTTGACATTGAATTGACAAAGATTCATCAGGGTATGAGCCTTATTTGCTGACTAATACACAGAAAACTTTTCTATGTAGGGATATCCGCAGACTCAAAAAATTAATTATTCTTTTGGAATTAGCATTATTTTATCCAGAAATCATTTTTATTTTTCATTTCCAGCTGTGTTTTCTTTTTCTTTTTTGTATTGATAACTGTAAGTTCAGTTTTCTGTGCTACCACCAGAGGATGCTACATTTGCACTATGTATCCAAGTGTATTAAAGAACAGAAACTTTTCTGAGTTATTTATAGTTATAATATGCAATATAAAAAAACCCTTGGTAAATAAGATCATTTATAAAAGAGCCAATAGTCTAGTATATACCATATTATGATAGATAATATATTAAAGTTATTCTAAGTTGTAGACTACACTGTGTGATATATTTCCACAAAATATCATTCTAGTAACACACACATTTGGTTTATTACTTCACTTGAGAAGGTTGACTTTTCCTGGGCTGCTCTGTTTTAAAAGTAGAACAGATTCTATCTAGCGAAGTATCTTGTTTAAGTGGTGCTTGGAGTACTTTGTGTTCTATAATAATGTGACACAAAATAATGTAAATTTAAACAGTTGCTGGTTTACATTTAGTTCTGAGTTATGAAGACGTGTATTATCTAAGGTCCACTTGGCACCATATGATAAAATATCATTGGTACAAAAAATGTTTTGTATACAAACACCATCATTATACTTTTCATTTAAATGTATAGATTTGCCCAAGAGCACATTGTCACTTCTATTTACTAGACTATATTGCCTTAAGAAACACTATCATAATACCTCTCCTCAAGGTCCTGTAGAAAGCTCTGGATTTAAAAATTTTATATTCTGATGTTTTCTCCCAGTAATAAGAATCCTAATTTTTCATAAGCAGTACACATTGCAGAACTTCACAGGAATTCTAATTGTTAAGTTGGAAAAATTTGCAATAATAGAAAATATTATAACTATTTTCATTAATTTTTACTTTAAAATAAATTATTTGCATTTTTCTCCCTTTCCATATTCATAAAATTTTGTTAGCTCTTTTGCATCACTGATAAAGAAAAATACCAAAAAATAAACATTAAAAATAGACTGATAGTTATCAGTTGAAATATACTTAATTTTATTTTATTTATTTATTTATTTTTTTAAAGATTTTATTTATTTATTTGAGAGAGAGAGAATGAGAGAGAGAGAGAGCATGAGGGGGGGAGGGTCAGAGGGAGAAGCAGACTCCTTGCTGAGCAAGGAGCCCGATGCGGGACTCGATCCCAGGACTCCAGGATCATGACCTGAGCTGAAGGCAGTCGCTTAACCAACTGAGCCACCCAGGCGCCCATGAAATATACTTAATTTTAATAGGAAAATAATTTAATTCTTAAGTATGTGACATACTATTTGGTCTATAATAATAGATTCATTTAGAAAACACAGAATGTTTTTTTCTTTTCTACTAATGTTCTTTATTCACTTATATTTAGTTTCAGTTATAGTTGAAACTATTATTCATATCATAAGTCAAGTACCTAATTTGTATAGATTAAGGAATTTCTGTATTAAATTTTGTTCTCTATAAACTTTAGAATCTTATATTTGTTGGAGTTTAATCATTGAATATGGCATACTTTGTTTATAAAATTGTCAATCATTTTATGTCATATTTAGCAATATATTTGTTTATGTGGCTTTTCTGGTGTTCAAATAATATTTGAGAAACATTTTTAGAAACTTTTTTATAAGAATTCAACAAATTCAATTCTCACAATTTGATTGCTGGTATAATTAGATATTTTGGTCAGTCTTTCTGTACATATCCTTGGCATAATTGCAGCGATTGCTAATCATCCATGTTTGCTTTTAAACAATACTTGAAAAAATAAGATGACATATGAATTTATCAATCTATTTACAATATTATTAATAATTATTATGTTATTAATTTTTATTAATAATTACTTGCCATCTAGCTATAATAGTTAAGTATTCATTTGCTTAAGATTTTAGGAGATAAGTGTAATAAAGGTGTGACTATAATGTACTAAAGATGATATAGTGATACCGCCATAGTAAACATCTAAAATAAAAGCACTAGTTCATATTTTAATATTGGATTATGTATTTTTAATATTCTCGTTATCCTTACTATCGTCCTCATCATCCAAGCATCAAGGGTCTTTTGTGTTCACTGCCTCAAGCATAGAATAGTGAGCAATATTCCTACTTTTAATTGTAAGACTTGGGTGCTCTCTTTAAAAGAGAAAACCATTTAGTGAATTTTCTAATCTTATTTTTTTTTTTAAAGATTTTATTTATTTGACAGAGACACAGTGAGAGAGGGAACACAAGCAGGGGGAGTGGGAGAGGGAGAAGCAGGCTTCCCGCGGAGCAGGGAGCCCGATGCGGGGCTCGATCCCAGGACCCTGGGATCATGACCTGAGCCGAAGGCAGACGCTTAACGATTGAGCCACCCAGGCACCCCTGAATTTTCTAATCTTATTTAAAAATACCAAAGCCCAGATCTGGATGATTCAGAATGTAGGGTTTATACCAGTGAGAGAAGATGGTAATGAGTTGAGATAATACAAAGGACTGTATTGTCAAATCAGACTCACTCGAATGAGAAATCTTAGCTAATAACAAGATTTACTAATAATTTCAAGAGATATGTAATCATGAGGCACAGGTGAAACAGGGAGAGATCCAGGACCTTCAATGTAGTTACCTAGGTTACTTCTTACCAGTCAGGATGTGCTCTGGCTCAGGTTACTATATAGGACTATCATGTGATATTCGTGGTTCCATAAAGGACACAGAAGAGGATCATTTTGCTGTGATACATTGTCATGTGTCCAGATGGCTGTATAGTTTATGTAACATTTTCTAGAGAGATGTGTGCTACAAATTCATAGATTCCATGTTTGTTTAGTACAAGCAATCCAGGCAAATCAAGTATAGCATGCTAAAATATTTTCACAGATAAAGACCCTTCTGAGAGAGAATATCATTAGTTTGTGTACCAGAACTGTCATCAGCATGTTTGCAAGGAGATTTGGCTAAAGTAGCTTCTTTGTTTCTCAGGGCATCTCCCCTATCACCCTCCTCCTGCCACTAGGGAGATTATGGATTGCAGACATTCTGCTTAATGACTTCTCCCCAGGAGCCATTTGAAGAAGGTGGGTTCAACTACAGGGCAGGAAAGAGACTGGAAGAAAAGTGCATTCAGTTTAATTGTTGTTGGGTCTTTGGAAAGAGATTTAGTCTTTGCTATAGCTTTTCAGCTGAGTCCTGGGAGAATGTATGTCTCTGAAGACACCAGATAAGTTTGGAGATATCTCAGAGCTGAGCATGCCATGATTTAGGAGTCTCAGGACACAGCTAAGCAAGATGGTAAGTATCTCAGAATATCAGAGGTATAGGTTATTCATGGTTGATTGAAGTACCTGGTGGACCAGCCTGGACCATAGCGATACTATAGAGTTTTGCACATCCAGGCCAGGGCATGTTGAGGGAAGATTTCTAAATTTGTCTACAAGAAATGTAGGGAAATAGATATGAGGGCCTTACCATTGGAAGAAGGGATATGTAGATTATGGGCCTGTCAACTGGAGGTCATGGCAAATCAGAGACATCCAGAACAGATGCAATAGACATAGATGATACCTGGATAAGGGAGGATCAGCTGGCTTCAGGGGACATGACATTACATGGGTAAGATGTCCTTGCCTCAGTTCCAGGAAAACTTGTAAGGCCACTTGGAATTCACATTAATTCAAGGAAAGGAAAAGAAAGAGCCAGGAAAGGAAGTGGGGAAAGGGGAAAGGGAGAGAGAGAGAAAGAGAGAACTTGACTTGATTCCATTTTATATTGGAAAGTGCTTTGTTACCTTGAAAGGGCAAGATAAATTCTTCTGGTAAAAAAATATTATATTGTAAGCCCAATTCCATTTGGTTACAGAACAATTAAAATTATATTTTTGAAAGATTTAATTCATGACAGTGGCATTTCAAACATACTCTATTGTCTTTGCTGAAGAATAAATAAATAATAGACCAAATTGTTTTAAGAAAATACCTTTACTCTTACTAGTTGTGTTATCTTGGTCATGTTACTTAATCTCACTGACTCTAAGTTTTGTTTTGTTTTTTATAAAATTAATTATAAAATAGGCATAACTAATCTATTCATACAGTTGCTGTAAAGAGTAAGTAAGATATAAATGAAAGCACCTAGTATTTAGCTTCTTGCATGTAGATTATCAATAATTGCTTGGAAAAGATAATCTGAACCAATGTCATTGAGATGATATTACTCCTTCACATTTCATAAATTATTTAGCTCCTGTTTCCATATTAAGGCAAATCTTCTGTGAACTTTTGAGATTTGAAGTCACCATTTTTGTTCTAATTCTGGAATGCAAACATTGAGGCAATCAAGTCTTCAACTGTTATTAGAAGTAGGAGTTTCAGTTGCAGAAGAGTGAAAAAATATATCAAGTGCCATAAAGTCCCTTTTTATTGGTGTAGTCATAGCTGTAATTAATCAATGGATCCTCACAGATGTTGATCTGAAATAATCCTTGCATTTCTACAGCATACACCTTTTTTTCCCCCTAAACACTGATTTTTAATTATTTGAATTCATTATGGGACTTTTGTTGTCCCATCTTAATTTATATGAGAGGACAAGGCAAATACATTTGTGATATTTCATTTATTATTCATTTATTCGTTTTATTTTATATCAGTGGAAGTACTGGCATTATGGGTATGTGTGCATTTTCAAGAGGCTCTACTCTGCTAAAAGTAATAAATAGTACTGGCAAGCTTTTGGGAGCCTTTCTTCTCTTATGAGGTTGGGAATGTAGGGGTATAAAGGACGCAACATTTCCTCGGGATATTTTTTTAAGCAACAGCCAAAAGTCAATCAGTGCCTTCATTTTTAAAAGAAGTCCACTGAGGTTTGCAAGTTCATTTGTGTTTGAATGCTGGAATGATAGGCATGAAACTAATTAGAGACCGAAGGCTACACTGCCCCCTCGTCTTCTTCTGGATATAGCACATTTGAGTTCCATGACAGGGAAGCTTGAGGGGAACATATGGCCAAGCTTATCATTCTTTAACAAGTTAACCCCAAACAAAACACATTTCTGCCTGTAATTTTTTGAATTTTTAAAGCAACTCTAAAAAAACAAGAGGAAGTTAAAAATATTCTAAACGGGACTTTCAAAATGGTCATTGCAGTAACTTTTAGTATAGGAATAAACATATTAGTAGGGTTCAATTTTCAAAGTAACTAACTTGGACCTCAAAGTCCACATTAATATGTAAATCATTTGAAATCTGTAATTGTAAAGAAGGAAAATGTTGATAAAATAATGATCTGGGGGAAAAACCCTAAATTTGTGTATCTTGGCATTTATAGTAGAGGAAATTGGAAATTATAAAGGTTAAGTTATATGTTTGTTTCTCTTGAAAATCAGTAATACAAGATCGGAAACATCGAGATGAAAATAAGAAGACTTGATTTTTATTCCAGGTCGGTCGGTAGCTAGTTCTTTGACCTGGGCTCTCATTTTCTTCCTGGAACCTGTGCTTTCTTCAGGTAAAATGAAGACATGGTATTAAAAGATCTCTATTTTCCTTTGTTTTAACATCTTCTGAGGTTGTTTCATCCTTTTTTGCTAACTTTACTTCTGACTTTTGCAATGCACCATAAATTTATGAATGTTTTATATTTCATAATTAAGCTTTTGAGACTGCACTCTTGTGGCATTGTGGACTGAGATGAGATCTACTTAGAATAATATACCAAAGTGGACTTTATTTATTTATTTATTTATTTATTTATTTATTTTTTTAAAGATTTTATTTATTTATTTGAGACAGAGAGAATGAGATACAGAGAGCATGAGAGGGAGGAGGGTCAGAGGGAGAAGCAGACTCCCTGCCGAGCAGGGAGCCCGATGTGGGACTCGATCCCGGGACTCCAGGATCATGACCTGAGCCGAAGGCAGTCGCTTAACCAACTGAGCCACCCAGGCGCCCCAAAGTGGACATTATTTAAATAGCAAATAAAAAATACATAATCCCTTGGAACCTGGAACTCCCAGTGCTCAATGAGAAGCATGATGTCTCCTGTATGCCATTAGAGATGTATTAGAAATCCAGGGACAAATTTTGTTCTTTCTTACGTACTCATGACTCTCTTTGAATTCAGTAGGACCTGAATATGTGTAATGAGGTTAGAAGATAGGTGTCATTGCTATCTGTAACTCATGTCCTCATCGTATGTAACTCCCCAAGAGTGTTTGTCAAATTCAATTTCAAGCCTGGGAAGCCAGTTGTAATGATTTGCTTTCACATCGTGAGCTGAAGCTAGAAGAAACAGAGGCACTGACATGCAGGATGAATTTATTGGCCTGGAGCCACTAATTACAGAGACTGAGTTGGAAGAACATGAAATGCTTAGATGGAAAAATCCTGAAGCTCTTAAAAAGACTGGAAGGAACATTTTCATCTAAAGAAGACAGTGGAATTTTAAATTAAACACAATTGGGAGATGATTGTATACTAGTTTAAAGTCATCCCAGGCGTCATATTATTATAGACTTTGAATCAGTCATTTTGTTTAGGAATAATCTAGAAATCTAGAGATGAGAAGAGGAATCTTCATTATGCTAATAACTGACATAAAACTGGAATTAGAAATGAGGATAAAGTTTACATTCTAGAAGAAAGAATAGACCTATAGCCATAATTACCTGGAATATATCTACATTTGCTATGTGTAATAGATGGGGGCTCTCTTCAAAATTATTTCTTAAACTGGCTTAGTGTGGCCAGTTCGCAAGAACTTTTTAAGTCAGTCTAACAGAATCAAAATAGAAAGTCAATATATCTGGATGGTATCTTTCTGAGAGATTTAAAGAGGCCCAAGGAGAAAACAGACTTTATAAGAAAAAGTGTAACTTTTTTTTTTTTTAAGATTTTATTTATTTATTTACTTGAGAGAGAGAGAGAGAGAAACAGCATGAGAGGGGATAGGGTCAGAGGGAGAAGCAGGCTCTCCGCCGAGCCGGGAGCCCGATGTGGGACTCGATCCCAGGACTCCAGGATCATGACCTGAGCCGAAGGCAGTCGCTAACCAACTGAGCCACCCAGGCGCCCGAAAAAGTGTAACTTTTTTAAAAAAAGATTCTGTTTATTCATTTGAGAGAGAGAGGGAGAGCGCACACGTGGAGAAAGGGCAGAGGGAAAGGGAGAAGCAGACTCTGCCCCTGAGCAAGGAGCCTGATGCAGGACTCTATCCCAGGACCCTGAGATCATGACCTAAGCCTAAGGCAGATGCTTAACCGACTGAGCCACCCAGGCACCCCCAAATGTGTAATTTATATTTATACAAAGCTGAATGACGTATTTCAAATTTGATCAGTTTAATTCAATATAAGAAAGAATTCAGCATCAGCTCCAGAGTGGATAAACTATAGGCATTTGTAACTAGAAAATTAAAAAACCTTGAATATTAAAAAAAAAAAAAGACAAATCAGGAAAAATATATTATGTGATTTTTCACTCCAGTGGCAAATCATGCTAATTTAGGTTATATTATATAAATAAAGAAGAACTCACTTTATATAATCTACTTGAATTCCTAAACAGAAACTTTGGAGTTCCACGAAGAACTAGGGTTTAAGATATTTTATCAGTGTAACGTATAGTTATTTTTATCAAGAAAACAGCTTACAGCTGGAAAAGGGCAAGCACATATTCTGTGCTGAACAAACAGGCCAATATTTGTATCAGCAGAAAGGTGTCAGGTTAGTTTTATGTTTGGTAAAATGGTAAAACTACAGATTTTTTAAAAGTAGTTAAATATTTAATAGCTATTGACGTTGGTAGTGGAAAAGCATCTTAGATTCCTAGAGATGGTGTCTTAAGGTATTAATTTACAGAGAGGCAGCAACCAAAAGAGCTAATATAATTCTTGAAAACAAACAATAGTTTACTCAGAAAAATTCTTTTCCAATGCTAAAGCTATAAAATGGACAAGGTAGGTACCAACTTTTAGGTTCAAAAGTCTAGAAAACCCAAACTGAATAGAAATCAAATTTATATATATATATAAATTATATATAATTATAAATTATATATATATATATATAACCATGAATGACATGGATGAGCCAAACAACTTTTCCTACAAAAATCTTGAAATGCTAGAATAAATGCTCATATTTCAGACCTTAAGCAATGAAAAAGAAAAAAAGGAAATTTTACTTAATGCAAATGAATAACAGAATTGAAGGAATCTAAAGGTTAACATAGAGGAAATAGTTTAATAAAAAGAGTTTAAGATTTTTTCCTTAATCAAAAAGCCACATATAACTTATTACAGAATCGGTGATTTGTTGTCAAGGAGAACACCATATTCTACAGTGTTACTTTTAGTCCCAAGATGCAAATAAATGTAAAATCCACCAGAGGACTAAATATAACAATTCTTGTTTGGATTATCTGAAAAACAATGGCTGAAATGAATGGAATTAAGTTCAATTAAAAAAGTGTTTATAATGCATATAAGGAGAAATAATTTAAATAAATATTAAATAAAAATGATTTGATTTAGTTAAATACTGCAGAAAAATGGTCACAAAAGATATCAGTGTTCACAAAATGCTAAATAATCTCAATGACAAAATAGTGTTAAAATCATTCGTCTTATTTATTCATCTTAATGTTATATATGAAATTGGACAAAATTATATAGTATTTATTATAAATGCACATAACTATATATAAATATATACTTTAGTTTTCAGAAAACCTCAAACATTGTTTTAGGATCCATTCATATATGAACACCTGACTTATTATTAGTCATTCTTAGCTAACATCAAGGTCATGAATTTTGATTATGATATATATATGAAAGAATATCTCTTGATTCACTGCTTATGCTTTCTCATTTACATTTAATCGTATGCTATTTTGTGACATTTCTTTTACACTTTTCATTTCTAGCAAGCTTTTCTATCAACTTGAAAGTTGTTTGTTTAATTTTTCTTGAGTTCAAACAATAATTTTAATAGTCCTTTACCTACTTCATAACACCTGCATAGGGGAAAATCTAGAATTATTAACTTTTCTTTTATATTTGAAAATTTGCAATTATTTCATTAAAATTGCTCCTTGTTAATTTTACTGTGCTGTAGACAGAATCTAGTTTTAGATGAATCTCAAATTATACCTGGGTTTTCTAATGTAGAGAGAACCCGACTGTGGTTATTGGCTTGGGTCATTTTGCATGAAACAAACCAAGAGAATATCTTGATGCAAATGTAAACAGGAATTGCCTGTGTTTTATTGGCACCATCACTGCTTGATAGTGAGAAAACTGCTATGCAACTGGGGAGGCTGTTGCCAATCAGACCCGAAGTTTCCTTTTGCTGCACGTGATGAGAAATATAGAAAGCCAGAAGGAAGCAATTAACTGCTTATCTGAAAAATTAGAGTTCATTATCAACATTAGTAGGACTGGTTATTTTATTTATATGTAATATGGCTGCAAATGACTTTAAATTGTCAACATTGTTGATTTGCTCTGGTGCAAGGCATAAACAATGGAAACTGTCACATGCTTATTGTCAGATTGGAGAACAGCCATACAGGAAATGGAATCAATGGAAGGGGTATGTTTGGCTCCTGATTTTACTGGCCCTGGGCTCTTAGCTTAACAGGCACCATCTTTCCACTTAAAATGGAGTTCAGTTAGCAATGACAGTCAGCTAGCATGCAGTGAGAGTACATTTGGTCATTATATACTTTCCATTTACAAATTAAATAGTCAAGATACTCTTCAATTTTTTTATGAGAAAGATGAACCAAAAAATTAACTCTGGTAAGTCATTGTATATGTAGTTAAACCGTGTCTATGTGGTATGTATAGAAAAAAAACCCTCTAGATCCATAACAATGTGATTAGCTAAATAATAATTATAAAAAATAAATTATAATTATTATATTTTTACATATTTTAATAAAACTGAAGGAAACAAATTCAAATCAATAAGCATTTGTTTTTGTGAGTGTTGTGGGGTGTACATACAAAAATTAGTTCCTTGTTAAAATTTAGAAAACTAGTTCCTCCCCCAAGAGGTAATAAAAAAAGTTAAAAAATAACAGAAAATTTTGTTAGGAATAAAATTTTTTTTAAAAGATGCCACAATGGCATATGATTAATTGTGAAATGAGTGCTATAAACAATGAGCCAGAGGAAATATTATTTTATGTGTATTTCATAACCAAAACTCACATCATTATCTTTAATATGTTAGCTAAGAATGATTATTAATATCGAGGTCTGATATTCACATATGAATTGGTATCACTACTAATGTCATGTGAAATGAATTGAATATGAAATGTAAATGCTTAAAGGTTTCAGAAAACAATTGAATCCATCAATTGGCTAAATTTTATTTATATATAATTTATTCAACATTTTTTTTTCTTTCTAGATGGAATATACATGAATTTCAGTTTATTCTCTATCCAGTTACCATACATTTGGAATTAAAAGAGCTTATATTCTAAAAAGTTTTACAAGTCTTTAAGAGTTTGAGTAAATGTGTACACATATTTTTCTTTCTCCATACATCTAAAATTAAAATGTGTTTCCTTCCAAGGAACCTGCAGATTTATAAAAAAAGGACAGCCGGGCTAGTGAAATTAAAATTCGTATCTCTCAAAGGGAACAACGCACTTATAAAGAATGGCCGGGCTAGTTATTGTGAATAGTACTCAAGATCCAAGCAGTGATTTAGTGTCATGCAGTTGCTCTTTTTCCCTCTGGTTTTATGAAATGAATTATTGAGTAGCAACTTTGTTTATGTCATTAAGATTAAATCTCTGTCAAAATTGTCCTAGAGGAATTCTAAAAGGTCTGGGAAAATGGCTTTGGTATTAACAACGTTCCCAGTTTTTCACATTAAAAAATGTTACTTTTTCTGACATCCTAATTTGTGTATTTATGTGTGGGGTGTGTGTGTGTGTATAAAAATAACTGAGAGTGGGTAGATATTCCATTAGAGACGTCTCATTTCTTTTTCCTATATACAGTATAAAAACTTTGGAGTGTGTGAGGGTGAACGGGTATGATTTGTTAGAGTTGAATACATTTATAGATGGCATATTTTTCTATTACAGGAAATTCAAACACAAATGCAAAACTTTAAAATACTAAGAAGACAGCAATATTATATTTGTCTAAAGTGCAATAGGTATCAGAATGAGAGAAATGATGACTTGGGATGTTACCCTTCTAATTTTAGTTTCCAAAATCTGTTTTAACTAATTGTTTAATGACTGTTAAATGCTGAATGTGATCATGCCAGAGAGACAACTATTGATCATGGGTGCCCTATGCCTACACACTATGACCAAAGTCTTGCCTTAATATACTGCTAGTGAAAAATTCATTTTCGGCCGAATTCAGATTTGTTGTTGTTGTTATGTAATTCTTCAGCTTAAGAAGAGAAAGAGAATTTTTAAAAATACCTTTCTGAATTTCTACTTGAGAGATCTTTATATTATAGGAAAAACCTCTGGATCTTAATATTCTTACAGTTCAAGGCCATAACAATGCCACATTCTGCTTGGTCAACCACCTCAGTAATAGTACCCGACCTTATGGAGAACAACCTTGTCTCAAACTGTGTAATTATTTAACAAGCATCACAGTTTTTTTTAGTGATCTCACTTTATTCTTAGAATGCATTCTAAGAAAGTGCAAGGTAAAAGAAGTTTATGGTAATTCGGCACATTAAACGATAATAGGGAGCAGGATCGAGTCCTTGAACTCTTACTGGCACAAACTCACATTGGCTCAATTTTCCATACTTCATTAATTGACTACTATTCTCCTTAAATAGATTGTTTTGAAAAAGATGTTAACCCATATATTAGTTAGTGTTCTGTGGTACTACAGTTTCCTTTTGTGTATCTCATTTGTAATAATCCTTTATGCAATTGTCAAATTTAATGTGTATAAGAAGTGCTTGAGAGGATTATTGAAAACCAAATGGAGCCCCTCAGTATAGGTATATTTGTATTGTGTAAGTGCTGTGGGAGCTTTCTACCTGAAAAGACTGTATTTGGAGTGGTATTTGGTAGTCATCTACAATTCAATACGTAAATTATTAGACAATTCGAGGGTTTATAATAGCAGTACTAATAGAAGTCATAGCAATAATTATCAAGACATATTTATATCTCCATTCATAGTTTTATAGAAATATTTATATGCTTTATTTCACAGACATGACTAATTTCATGATAACTTATTCAGTGTTTATTGATAACTCAGGTGCTCAGGGGAGGAGAATCAAAAGACGTGTGAGACTCACTGAAAACTACCCTGAAGTTAATTTCTACTCTTAGTTCTGAAGATACTTGCCTAATTTAGTTTTTTTATTCATATTTTTATTCTCCAAGATTAAGAGGAAAAATTTCCCCCTGAATCTCTTGAGAGATTGTATGGTCGAGGAATCAGACTGCACAATATTGAGAATTATATTTATATGAAACAAAGGAAGCAAATAGATTATCCTTTGAGGTCAAAATAAGAGTAGCAAGGGGTGCCTGGGTGGCTCAGTCTGTTCAGCATTCTTGGTATCAGTTCAGGTCATGATCTTGGGGTCGTGGGGATCAACCCTGAATTGGATGCGGACGCTGAGTGCAGAATCTGCTTAGGATTCTCTCTTTCCCTCTGCCCCTCCCCTGGCTCATGCTCTCTGCAACACCCCTCCCCTCTCACCCCCCTCCCCGCTCTCTCCCTAAAATTAAATAAATAAATCTTTATAAAGAAATAAGAGTGACAAATTAAAGTTTCAACACAAATCCTAATTATTTCCTTGAAAGGCACAATGTTCAATGAAAAAGCCATTGTGACAAATAAGAACCTACAACAGGATTTTCAGAGTTAAAAAAATATAACAATAAGACGAACATATCCTAGTGGCTTCTCTGTGGAGAAGGGGATAATTCCTCATAATATCAACATCCCCATTTAGACTTTAATTACTTTGTACGTCCAGCTATGTGCCCTGGTCTGATAAAGGTGAGAGGGAAGTTTCAGTAGTTTTTTCTTTGTTGTGATTTCATATACTAAACTAATTGTTTTTACTGTGCTTCTTTTTTCTTGTTTGACAAAAAAAAAATTGAGGTTGAAGTGTTTGAAATGGTATGTATAGGAGCATAGTATCTTGGTTCAAATAAGAAATTACAAGTTCAGAAGCACCTGGGTGGCTCAGTTGGTTAGGTGTCTGCTCTCAGCTCAAGTCATGATCCCAGGGTCCTGAGATCAAGCCCAGAATTGGGCTCCCTGCTCAGTGAGGAGTTTGCTTCTCCCTCTGCCTCTCTCCCTGGCTTGTGCTCTCTCTCTTGCTCACTCTCTCTCTCAAATAAATAAATAATTAAAATCTTAAAAAAAAAGAATACAAGTTCATAATCTTACTACATAATTCTTACTTTCGGGTAATACAATAATACTGAGATCCAACGTCTGTTCTGTTTCTAGGTCCTTGAAGACTCTCTGGAGTTGAAGGCGCCTGGGTGGCTCAGTCAGTTAAGCGTCTGCCTTCGTCTCAGGTCATGGTCCCAGGGTCCTGGGATCGAGCCCCACATCTCAGTGGGAAGCCTGCTTCTCCCTCTCCCACTCCTTCTGCTAGTGTTCCCTCTCACGCTGTGTCTCTCTCTCTATCAAATAAATAAAATGTTAAAAAAAAAAAAGACTGTCTGGAGTAAATATAATTTTGGGGTTACTTTTTGTTCATAGTATGGGGAAAAAAGAGAATAAATTCACCCTTATCAGGTCAGGTATAGCCAAGCAGGAGATTACAATTTTAATACAAAATTTCTGTTTTTACAGTTATCATACATTAAATAATTACGGTTTGGGACACAGTTGTTTTCTTTTTTTTTTTTTTACACGGTTGTTTTCAATACCGAAACCTCCTTAGAACCCTGTACTGCTTAGAGCTTGCTTTGAAGTTAAGAGAAAAGCTCCGTATACAGGTAAGATGCTTGAAAAAAAATACTGCAAAAATGTTGAATCAGAATAAAACCAGCAGAAAGAGGTAAAGTAATAATAGGGAATATTCATTTTGTTTTGAAAGGTGCTAAGACAGTCATGTCAGGACAACTAATATGCAGCTGGTTTTGTATTCATGCTGTTCAATTACATGCGGGATCATGAGAAATTCCCAGTGGCTCTGCCACATTTCTCTCCTATTATAGTTCTTATTTTAGAACTTTGATTTTGCTTTAAAAAATGCATGAAATGCCTACCTCAGGGCAAACTCTCTCACCCCATGTGTCTTCTATTGAAATAGCTGCAATTTACAGCTTCTATAGATAAAGAGGTCAATTTGTTTTATGTAATGGGATATCATTCAGGAAATACCCTTGCTTTTTAGATTCAGGACTTGAGGTTTCAAATATTTGCTTTTTACCTAAGAAGGCCCTATGGATTTCACGACCAACTATTCCTGGAGCCATGAGTGCTGCTGGCCCCCTGCTCACCATTTCTCCCACTTGCTTTTCCCATCTTCCTCCTGAATTGTCAGTGCTCCTGCTCACCACTCTCAACTCCCAAGTGGGTTGGGCAGCATGCCTTCCTTGTGAACGTGAGATTCACACACTTTATAGAGCGATGCTAAAGTTAGGTTAGCACCTATATTAGGCTTTCTTCTTTACGTAATCAGAAGAATTAAAATTCAGAAAAGAAAACTTTGGAGAGAAAAACAAAACATGGACAGTGGCACTTGTCTGAAACGTTCCACGTCTGTAATAAATATTTGCAGTTTTGTTCCCTCTTTTCAGGTATCTCCTGTCCCTGGGGTAAATATTCTATAGGAATGTTTTGTTTGAATAAGCCGGGAGAATTATTTATTTACTTAGTCTCATTTCACAAAAACTTTAAGAGGCTTACAAGAAACTAGTACAACAAATGTGAAGACCTGCAGGTAGAATTTAGGACATACTAGCTGTTCTCAGATGAAATTCTAGACCTCTCTGGGTCTGTCTTTTTGTTTAATGTTAATATTTTGGTGACTACTAAAAAACTAGTAACTCCTAAACAATTAATGACTGGATTAGTTTGTGTACAGTGATCAAATCATTTCTCTAAATGTTATAAATTCCTATAGCTAATTGAAAAATCTAAGTAGCTCGTCTATTGTTGCCCACTGAGGGTGGGACCTACCTCACCACCCAAAATTTGGTCTAGATGTGGAGGCTGTTGGTACCACACAAACACTATGACTGTTGGTAGCACACATTATACTATACACACAAACACTATAATAAAGACATGTATTAGTTACACAAAGAGGATTTGGGGGGAAAGCAGGGCATGTTCTGAAAGTGGTCTGAAAATGACTTGAGGGAAGGTAGAGGCAAATGGCTTTGGTTTTTTTGGGGTGAGAGGCTAGGTGAGGTGAGGATTGTGATGGGAGTGGGCAGGAGGTAGGGACTTTGCTGGAACTTTTCACTGGCTCTAGGGAAGGAATGCACAGGGCTTTCTTGTTGGTTGCCCCAGATGTGGGGCAAGAAGGAAAGAGAAAAATATGGAGCCTAAAAGCTGTCAGTGGTTAAACACCAAAACTGGGGTCAAGCTCTTGATTACAACAGCAGTGAAAACTACCTTTTTAAACCAGACCCTTATAATGTCCCCTCATCTCCACCTGCACTGACATCTATCTTTCACCTTCCTTCCTTCCTTCTGTCCTTCCTTCCTTCCTTCCTTCCCTCCGTCCTTCCTTCCTTCCCTCCGTCCTTCCTTCCTTTTCATGGAACTGGTCACAGTCTGATGTATGAGTGTGTCTTTATTTGTCTTTTCCAGCTTCAGTTGTAGCTCCTGAGACAATGCAGGAGACATAATAGGCACACAATATATATTTTTAAATGTCCATCAGCTTTACTAGGCTATATGATCCATGAAAGCAAGATTGTGCCTGTTTCTATCATGTTGATTCCAGCGATTCAGAGAAACGCTTCCTGCCTCAGCAAATAGTGGTGGAAAGAATTCACTCTTTTAGGTATTTTGCAAGGTTCTCATCATATATTTTACTTTCAACAAAGAAACTAAATCTATTTTTAAAATAAAATTTTGACTTATTTAAGTCCTGAAATAGAGTAAAAACAAATTTATTGAATCTTGTTGATTTGTTTTAAAGTTTGAGTCGAGCAGCAACTTTACCAAAGAACTAAGAATTGGGAATTCACTTCTGATGACAAAAAAAAAAAAAAGCCAAAATTCTAAGCAATTTAGGAGTTATATAGATATGGTTATTCTCCTGTTCACAGATAGCAACAAAAAATGTCTTAATTACTGGAACACTAAGTGAATTTTCAATTTAAAATCAGAATAAACCTAACCAAAGAGTTGTAAAGGATCTATACTCTAGGAACAGAACACTCATGAAAGAAATTGAAGAAGACACAAAAAGATGGAAAAATATTCCATGCTCATGGATCGGAAGAATAAACATTGTTAAAATGTCTATGCTACCCAGAGCAATCTATACCTTCAATGCCATCCTGATCAAAATTCCAATGACATTTTTCAAAGTGCTGGAACAAACAATCCTAAAATTTGTATGGAATCAGAAA
>NC_138374.1:120352576-120373051 GCF_054177405.1 Leptonychotes weddellii
ATGAAAGAAATTGAAGAAGACACAAAAAGATGGAAAAATATTCCATGCTCATGGATCGGAAGAATAAACATTGTTAAAATGTCTATGCTACCCAGAGCAATCTATACCTTCAATGCCATCCTGATCAAAATTCCAATGACATTTTTCAAAGTGCTGGAACAAACAATCCTAAAATTTGTATGGAATCAGAAAAGACCCCAAATTGCCAAGGAAATGTTGAAAAGAAAAACAAAGCTGGAGGTATCTCGTTGCCCGATTTCAAGCTCTATTACAAAGCAATGATCACCAAGACAGCATGGTACTGGCACAAAAACAGACATATAGACCAATGGAACAGAATAGAGAACCCAGATATGGACCCTCAACTCTATGGTCAAATAATCTTTGACAAAGCAGGAAAAAATGTACAATGGAAAAAAGACAGTCTCTTCAATAAATGGTGCTGGGAAAATTGGACAGCTATATACAGAAGAATGAAACTCAACCATTCTCTAACACCATACACAAAGATAAACTCAAAATGGATGAAAGACCTCAATGTGAGACAGAAATCCATAAAAATCCTAGAGGAGAACATAGGTAGTAACCTCTTTGACATTGGCCACAGCAACTTTTTTCAAGATACATCTCCAAAAGCTAGTGAAACAAAAGCAAAAATGAACTATTGGGACTTCATCAAGATAAAAAGCTTCTGCACAGCAAAGGAAACAGTCAACAAAACAAAGGGGCAACCCACAGAATTGGAGAAGATATTTGTAAATGACACTACAGATAAAGGGCTGGTATCCAAGATCTATAAAGAACTTCTCAAACTCAAGACCCAAAAAACAAATAATCAAGTCAAAAAATTGACAGGAGACATGAACAGACACTTCTCCAAAGAAGACATACAAATGACTAATAGACACATGGAAAAAATGTTCATCATCATTAGCCATCAGGGAAATTCAAATCAAAACCACATTGAGATACCACCTTATACCAGTTAGAATGGCAAAAACTGACAAGGCAAGAAACAACAAATGTTGGAGCGGTTGTAGAGAAAGGGGAACCCTCTTACAACTGTTGGTGGGAATACAAATTGGTACAGCCACTTTGGAAAACAGTGTGGAGATGCCTCAAAAAATTTAAAATAGAGATACCCTATGACCCCGCAATTTCACTAGTAGGTATTTACCCCAAAGACACAGATGTAGTGAAAAGAAGGGCCATATTCACCCCAATGTTCATAACAGCAATGTCCACAATAGCCAAACTGTGGAAAGAGCTGAGATGCCCTTCAACAGATGAATGGATAAAGAAGATGTGGTCCATATATACGATGGAATATTACTCAGCCATCAGAAAGGATGAATACCCAACTTTTACATCAACATGGATGGGACTGGAGGAGATTATGCTAAGTGAAATAAGTCAAGCAGAGAAAGTCAATTATCATATGGTTTCACTTATTTGTGGAACATAAGGAATAGCATGGAGGACATTAGGAGAAGGAAGGGAAAAATGAAGGGGGGGAAATTGGAGGGAGAGACAAACCATGAAAGACTATGGACTCTGAGAAACAAACTGAGGGTTTTAGAGGGGAGGGGATGGGGAGATGGGTTACCCCAGTGATGGTATTAAGGAGAGCACATACTGCATGGAGCACTGGTGTTATACGCAAACAATGAATTGTGGATCACTACATCAAAAACTGATGATGTATTGTATGGTGACTAACATAACATAATAAAATAAAATTTAAAAAACTTAAAAAAAATTAAAATCAATTATATAAACTGCAGGACAGCACAATTGAAGTTAGGGAAAATCTAATGAATAACCTTAGATGAAATTTGTTTTGAGTACTTATTAACAAACCAAAATATCCTCCCTCACATAGATGAATAAATATATAAATAGACACATAGACACATAAGTAAATAAATAAAATGTATAAATTAGAGGTCACTCTCTTTTCCAGTTAACCCACATGAGAGCACAAAAGTTATTGTCTTGCAACTAAACAATACTTTTTTGATTGATTAAATGTTCTGACTTAGGCTGATTCTTTTTAGTTCTTAAATGTTTAGTTCACTCTAATTTAGGAACTGTTATCATAAGACATTTGATATTCTGCAGCTGTGAAATTATGTGGCTGCCAGACTCCAGGACTGATTGCAGTGTTGTTGCAGCCTAGGGAAGGTGGCTCAGCCAAAACCCCTTCCTGGTGTCCAATCCTCAGTTATTTTTCAGCTGCCTGCATTTTACCAACTAAGGGAGGTGGAGAGCCGTATGCTTTTCAGAGAGGTCTGTTGCTCAGCAACCAGTCCTTCCCTCTTAGGAAACAGGTCAGGAAAAAGGAGAGAGATGAGGGGGTGATTAAATGTGTGTCTGATAAAGCAGAAATCCTCTGAAAAGAAATTGTTCTGGATAGATATCTCCAACCCACAGGGAAACAAATTAATCTCATTAGGCAAGGGGTTAATATCTGTTTGCTAGAAATGTTGTTTCTTCTACCACCTGAAGGAAGTTTTAGTGGTTTTAAATAGCATCTAAGGCCAATAACATGGTATCTGATAAAGTTAGAAATTTTAGTATGGTATGACAATCATCTCAAGGTCAAAGAATAAAATTCATCCTTGAAAGACAAGAAAAAATGTTTTATTTCATATGGTTGACTTATTATTTAATTATTCAGGGATACCTATATGTCATAACAAGTTCTACCTTTTTTTTTTTTAAAGATTTTATTTATTTATTTGAGAGAGAGAATGAGATAGAGAGAGAGAGCATGAGAGGGGGGAGGGTCAGAGGGAGAAGCAGATTCACTGCTGAGTAGGGATCCCGATGTGGGACTCCATCCCGGGACTCCAGGATCATGACCTGAGCCGAAGGCAGTTGCTAACCAACTGAGCCACCCAGGCGCCTGAAGTTCTACCTTTTTAAAGTGACATAAAATTCATTTATGTCGTCTTCTGTTTACTTAGGAATACTGTGGGATAGTGTTTGTCAAGAAAAATTCCAAATGAAAAACTGCACTGCCGAATCTTGAACATCTCTAATCAAAAAATGTGAAACAGAAAATTTTCTTTCATGTATTGAATGATGTGAACTTGTGATAACTGTATGCCATTTGGTGGATTTACAGTCTAAGAGAATTAAAAATTAGATCTGCAAACATATGGTAAAACAGACATTTTGGTTAGGAATAGTAGACGTAAAAAGAATCCGCGATTCTTTAAAAGTCTACTCTTACAACTTCTTTTAAATCAAACTTTCTTTTTAAAAATATTTTGTCTCAGCTGGTATAATTATACATGCTAAACGATCATACATTTGTTTCCTATATTACATGACTGATATGCTATTTAAAAGGGACAATTTGCCACTTGGGTTACTTCTGAGTTCAGACCTTTTTAGTATTCTCAGGAAGTAGTATTTCTCAGTTTTAAGGGGAGTGTCAGTGAAGCAGAGGTGATGCTCCCTCCCAGGGAATGGCCAAGTGTCAGCCAGGGCACTGTGGGTGTGTCTACTCATGTTCTGAGGACTGTGCCAGAATCCCAAAGTTGGGCTCTATGATTACCTATGCATCGATTTGTTTACGCTTCGGTCATTCATTTATGATTCAGCCTTTACAAAGCCAACAAAAATATGAATAAATTAATTTGATTCAGCAATGATTTACTGCCTTTCACCCTGTTTTCTCAGTAAAGAATATACTGGCTTTGAGAATTGAAGATAATTGAACATATTTAAAACCCATAGAAAAATATGTGATGAGGGTCAGCCCTTTCTTATTCACTATGAGCTTACCTTATTACAAACCCCCAAATCTGCTTCTACTTGTCTTCTATGGAATGGGGCTTAAACTTCATCTAATATCTTTGAAGAGGTATTGTACTGAAGTGCTGTGTGAGATTACATTTTATTTTTGAGATTTCATTTTTTTATTTTATTTTTGACACTTTATTTTAGGTCTTGGTTACAGTTAATTATAATTAAGAATAGTGTTGCTATATAACTGATAATAAATAATTCCATGCTAGCTATATAAAACACACACATATATCCATATTTTATATATATAATATATATTTTTGAGTTTATGTAGGTTATAATTTACATTGTCATTAACAATAACTTGTGATTATGATTTTTTAAAATATTGCTACATGATGGATAATGGACATTTTTTTAAATCTCATACACACATATTTATATTTTACCATGACCCTGTAGAATTAGTTCGACAGATTATAACTGCAATTTTGATTGGATATTTCTATCTTTACATTTATCTTTAAAATGAAAGCATTTTTATTCACATCTTTTTCACTCTCGCTTTTCAGTTCTTGGCTGGCAGCTCAGTCTCTGAGAATCAGAGAGCAGAAGCATTTTACCCTTCCAGAAACATTTTCTGACCCTTGGATTATTGCTCAGCTCCTTTCACTAAAATAAAAAGAGGTCATATTCTATGTGAGGGATAGCATTCCTCAAAACTCACAAAATTTAAGACCAATTCCTACGGGATATTTATTTTTTAACATGGCCTGGTTGAGTTTACCTGGGGGAGAACTGGCAAAAATATGCTCATACTATTTAGGTACAATGTAACTTTTTTTTAAATAAGAAAATAACACACGCTTATATAACTTTTACAGCTATAACTAACCTATGGAATCTTGCTTTATAAGATTTCTTCACAGCTGTAACAGACTAGCTGTGTATCAAACAATTTGCATTTAAACGTGATAATCAGGAAAAAGAGATTCTTTAAAATATAAAACTCAGATTAAGAATAAATTGTACATGCAAATATGCTGATTTGGGTGCAGAGGATGAATTCTAACAGTGGGGCAACTATAGAAATTAAGGCTACGCTTTCCCTGACTGCCCAGTAACATCAAATTACAATTGAACACCTATAGAAATAAATGTGACATCCAAATGGTTACCAAATGAATATATTATGCTTTGTGATGTTTCACTGAATTCTAAACGAGTTCAGAATGATAACATACCAAGAGGTGCTGAAGTACTTCAAACACACTCAGTCAAATGCGTGTGGTTAAATAAAACTCTGTGGAATGTTCCTTATATAAAATGAGTTTTTCCTATTCAGAAGGAAAGTAGAGCAATTTATTTTTTTCTTACACAGTCTCATCACAAGTAGGAGTTTACTTTAATAAGCTTGCTTTGGTTTTAAAGAAACTCTTGCAGTTTGAAAGTTACTTTGCAATGTTTTCAAACTTTAATGTGCTAAACTTGCAGTCTTGCTTTTACTGTGTCCTACAGCATTTATGAAGTAACATTCTGTGTTTAGTAGGAAAAGCAGTAATGACCTAGGTAAGTGGACTAACGGGATAGTTTATGCTACTAAAAGGCTCTCCAGTAAACTGAGGATGTTAGGATGTTCTCATTAAATATTCTGGTTAAATTTTTTTACTGTATTTATATACAAAAATATTACATGCCATAGATTTAGATTACACTAAAAATGCACTTATGTTTAAAGTTTCTATTCCTTTTGATATGTGCAAATTAATGAGTATGGAGCAAATTTCAAAAAATAAACTTATGAGTGGCCCCTCTGAGGATGATTTCCCTGGGGTATTATTTGTATACCAACAGTTGTTTGAAGGAGCAGATGCCTCACCCTGAGTTACTGCTCAACTTGTGCAGTTGCTAAAGCATAAGAGCAGAGTCAGGGAAGAAAGCATCGAGGAGTCTGGAATGGGAGCTCATCCGTGGGGCAGGAGGAGAGAAAGAGAAGAAGAAATGAAGGAAGCAGGAAATGTCTCCTAAACCCTTCTTGTGTCTCCCCATATTTTCATCAAGGAATCAAATCCAGTAAATTTATAAAATATTGCAAATTCTGATTCTGCCGATTACTAGCTTTGAGGCCTTGATAAGGTCACATAACCTAGGTTTTGGTTTTCAAGCTGTAAAATGGGATTAAATGTAAATTGTTGGGTAATTACAAACTTAGCAAAACCATTTATAAAAGTAGACACAAAGGTGACTTGACCAATTAATGGTTGTTGTTAACTGTTATTTAGCCGGGTCTTCCAAGGACCCAGCACTCCAGGAGCTGGCTTTCTAGACCTACTCCACAGTACAGATGCTTTGAATCAAGGTTCTTCCCATCCTTGAAACCCTCCTATGTTCCTCCATCACCCCATTTTATACTATTCCTTACTTCATCCCCAATAGGTCAGGCCACTGATATTTCCATTCCTCCTACAATCAAGTTCTTTATCTTGGGGTCTTTATACTAGCTGCCTTCTTGATCTTCAAATGAGTGATCTCTTCTTGTGTTTTTACCTTAAATATCTGCCCCCTCTGTCAGGCTTCCTGAGCAACCAATCTAATTATAAAATCATAAAAACATTTCCTATCAAATCACCCTGTTTTAATTTTCCTCTAGCAATTATTACTGTCTTGTATTTTCTTGTTTGTTGTATTGATTGTTTTCCCCTGGTTAATCTTCACTTCTGTATCTTCTCTACCTACTCAGGTGCTTAGGCATCCTAGGTGCCCAGTAAATATTTGCTGGATAAATACATTTCTAATGTAAGTGGGCTGTGATGTTACATTCGCATTGTCTAAGTTGTGCGGAAGGCTTCCCCCTCTGTGCAAACATTAATCTCTCATCATTTAGATTGGAAGTTACAGATTTCTTCAGGATATTCTGAGGACATTTTTCTCTCAACTGAGAGTTGAAAGCTAACTACTACTTCTCCTCCTCCTCTCGCTCTTGCTTAGTTTGTCGAGAGACCCAATTTAAGTTTTCCCCACTCAGAGTCAGTGTAGAATGCAGGCAGCTTGTGATTCTAGTCAACAAGGAATAAATTAAAAATATGATGCTTGTGAATTCAAATTTCTGTATAGGATTCTTAACAAAAGTTTTGAGCTATAAATTACCTCTTGTCCACTGAGAAGCAGCACCATTGAATAAAAAGAGAAAAATAAGCTTCATCAGACCTCTATGACCTCTTCCTTTTTCAAAGGACACAGGGAAGCTGCCCAGAAGGACCACTAGTCCCCTCACCAGGTCCAAGACATGCTGGTGATGTTGCCCTCAATGTGGGGGAAATCTGCTGGAATTCTAAACTCAACAAGGCTTGAGGAGAGCTATTTACCTGGAACAAGCGTTCTATATTATTCTCTACATTTTCTACTCTTTGACTTCAAAGACCATCTGATTCACATTAACATATACTATTAATTCCTCATATTGGACATAAATTAAGAAGTATCCAATATCTACAAATGAGAAAAGCAATTTCTTCCCCCACCTTTCCTTTTAATAAAACCAAAGAGGTGTCATGTGCATAGTCTGCCCTGAGGTCCATCTCACTCCCTCTGTTCTGCTAGCATCCTCCATGCAAGGCTTAAAGACTTCGGGCTCCCAAAGAATGAGACTGTTCCTCTTGTCTCCTGTGCTCTTTCTTCCTTCTTGATATTTAAATCCTATTACCTTTAAATGTGCTTCTTCTGAGGAGTGTGGAGACCTGATAGCTTCCAGAATCATGGAACTGGAACATTTCTGCCACAGCTTTCCCTAAGTACACACCACCTCCCTGTCCCGCTTTTTTTTTTTTTTTTTTTTTTTTTTTTTTACGTTCTAGGGCTGACAGTGCAACCCTTGAGAATCGGAGAGCAGAGACATTCTACTCCCTTCCGGAACCACTTCCTGAGCCCTTGTTTTCTCTGCTCCGCTGCCAGGTCCCGTCACTATGTATAGAGAGGCCACAGTCTGTGGAGGAAGAGCATTCCTCAAAACCCTCCTGCTAAAGAAAAAGACTGAACTGAACAAGATGAGCAGGCAGAAGTTGTTTTATCCCCCACGCTATTTCTAGCAAGAGGAGAGAGAGCAAGACCAGGTCTGAATAACAGCTCCACTGAAACAAAGGGCTAGGGTGAAGGCATGCAGGCCATCTGTGTCTGCTAGTTGACCTTAGCCAAAGGAAAATACACTTTCTCCCATCATCGTGACAAGAGGTTGCGTCAGAACTTGAAGCAAGAGGTCCACTGAAGTTAGTCTCCTATCTTCCCATGAGACTGGGAGATCAGGGTGCAATCTTCCACGATGATTACATTGCAAAAGAATGACTCTCAGGTCCTTGAGAAAGACATTCCTGGTTGTAAAACTGGAAGCATGTTGCCAACAATTTGCTTGCATTTTTCCTATTTTTCTTGCCGGGAATGTGATTCTGGCTAGCTTAGAGGTGTGCTTGTCTTAATGGTATATTTATTTTTTCAGCTTTATCTCTAAAATATCACAGAATGCAATTTTCCAAGTTAACAGCACAGTAAGTCGTGCTGGCTCTTTGGCTATCCTCATCGTTTTTTCTTTTTTTCAATATTAACTTGCATTCCAAAGTTACTGATTTGGATGCTTAATGAATGCTTACATGAAATTATTAGAATTTTTTTTAAAAAATTATGTTATTTTATGTTAAAATAAGAGCACAGTGGTAATCAAAACCACCTGTAAAATTCCTATGTGTATAGACAACAGCTTGGATCACAAGATACTGTAAAAGTTTAGAAGTGGATATTTCTGTTTACCAGAAAAAGTGCTACCTCCATGGGAGGCATAGGCTTAAGCAGACTTTAGAATCCATTTGGCCTGCCAACTTTGCGAATTTAACATTATCAACTGAACTATAAAATTATTTGAGGTTTCCATTATTTCAAACTTTCTCATGAAATGCGTTAACAAAATTAATTTACAACAATGGGTGGGCCTGTATTTTAATTTCCAAACAGCACACTTGTATTTCTGTTACAAGGGACACATTCCTAGCCAGTTACATTTTCGAAGTGCAGAAAATCATTCTAATTGCTTGGGGTCAAGTACATGAATGCTTGACAGTATGTATTCTCAGTGGTTTATAACAATTATCTGAGCCATCTTTGCAAGAATCAATGTCCTAATAATGCCGATATCTGAGCATTAGCTGGGGATGTCACGGTCTTCGTTTGCCTGCCAAATATGCAATAGAGAAGTTCTTGCTTGAGATGGTGGTTAAATCTTTGCTTTAATGTTCCATTATTTCCAAGTTTGGGGCCACTATTTTATTTCGTATGGTATTTTATTATTAAATTACTGTTGTGGGGTATCAAGTTGCACTCCAATTATACAGTGAAAGTCTGATATGACTTGAATAATTTTGGTGTTGAATTGATCAATCAGATTTCCTTAGCACAAGAGGTTACACCTGATGTTATATTTTTCTACAACAGCAGTTAACGGTAAAGATTGGAGCCATGGACTTGATAAAATATATATAAAGGAAATGAACAATGTCTGCTCCGCACCAAGTTTGGTGTTAAAATGGTGGTACTCTGAACTTAGGACAACTCTATGGGATTGCTTTACAATTTTAATTTCAGTTAAAATTCATGGAATTTATGAAGTAAATATATTGACATCGAATATATTCCAAAAAAAAAAAAAATGAGTGGCAACCCAAGAAAATAAAATACAGAAACTATTACCAGACTGATGCTTAGAAATTTTTAGATATGGTAGAAATTTAAACTAAGAGTGGTCAAATTTCTTTTTATTAGAATGGTTTTATTTATCATTGCTCCCATGTACAGCAAGGTTATCATTTGAAAATAAAGCTTATTACTACCCAAAACATAAGAATTTGCTGAAACGAAGGTTAGGTTCAGGGTTAGGGTTAACTATGGAAGTTGGCACCCTATATTTTGTTTCCTCCTGGTGACGTGACATTTGCAAGGACAATGAAGCAACGTCTAAAGCTTTATTTACTCTTTCATATATGAGGTCTGAATTAATCACATGCACTGGGTTTCTCAAATTGGGGTATGAAGTTACCCCCTCCATCTCCTGTACACTCCCTCTCTCCCACTCCCCGCATTCTGAGACTATTCTAGAAAGGACTCTGGCTCTACATGAGAAAATTAAAAATTTAAAAAATTTTATTTATATAGGTACCTACAAAATCATGTAAGCATATTCTGAATCACCTGAATAACCACGTTGTAACTGAACACAGACCATCTCAGAGCTTATATCTGTTTTATTTTTTACTGTGCTCAAAAATACAGAACATAAAATTTATCATCTTAACAATTTTTAAATGTAGGGTAAGGTAGGTAGTGTTAACAATTTGCACGTTGTGCAACATTTCTATAACGTTTTCATCTTGCAAAACTGAAACCCTGTATCCATTGAAATTCTCCTTTCCCTCCTCCTTGGAGCTCCTGGCAAACACCTTCTACTTCCTATTTGTGAGAGTTTGACCCTTTTAGATAGCTCATGTCAGTGGAATCAAGCAGTATTGTCTTTTGTGACTGGCTGATTTAACTTAACATATAAATGTCCTCAAGTTTCATCCATGTTGTAGCATGTTGACTTGTCTTCAAGGTCGATGATTTTTCTCCTTGATCAAGTCTGTTGTTAACCCATATTAGTGAATTTTTCAGTTCAGTTACTGAATTCTTCAGCTCTAGAACTTTTGTTTTGTTCTTTTTTATCCTCTCTATCTCTTTGAAGAAATTCTCATTTTTGTACATGCATTGTACTGATTTCATTTAGTTATCTACCTGTGTTGTAGTACTTGAGCTGCTTTAAAATGGTTGTTTTGAATTCTTTGTCACATAATTCATAGATCTCAGTTTTCTTTAGGAGATTTAATTTGTTCCTTTGGACCATGTTTCCTTGTTTTTTCGCATGCCTTATTTTTGTTGTTGTGAGTTTTGCATTTGAAAAAAAAAAACCAAAACAGACACTTCTAGTCCTTATAAACTGGCCTCATATAGGGGAAAACCTTCACCGATCAGTCTGGCTAGAGATTCTGGAGGCCTTTCAAACTTGTTATGGGTATATGTCCTCACTGGCCTTGTTTTGTGATTTTCCGGGCAGAGAGATGGGCTAGTTTCTTTTTCCCGGGTTTGTGGCATCTTGCTCCCTCTGGTGTCTCTCTGTGGTACTGCAGGCTCTGTGGTGCAACAAGCTGGTCAGCTCTCTTGTTCTCTGGGACCCCCAGACTTCCAGCCATGCTGATTTCATCAGTGCTCTGGGTCAGGAAAGACAGAAACCATTCCTTAGGGTAGCCCTCTGCACCAAAAGCTGAAATGTTAGACCCGCAGTCCACTCTTCTCTCCCTCCCAAGGGAGAAGCTGAGAGTGTGGCGTTTCCTCCTGATCTCAAGCTGCACCTGCTTAGGGAAGGTGCCTATGTAGTTGACAGGAAATGGCTTTTCTTGCCCATTTCAGTGTAACTGGCCTTGACTTTGAGCTTACCTAGGGTATTGCAACTTCCTGACTGGTTTCTGGAGTTCTCCTAAAAGCTTCTTGGACTATATGTTTTTGAGTTGATGTTTCTGTTGGAGAATGAGATCAGGGACTTCCTATTTTGCCATCTTATTGAAGTCACCTCTCCATATCTGCTTTTGTATTTAAGATCAAATTGGTTCTAAGTAATAAGGTATACAATCCCTTACCTGAGACCCTTGGGGTCAGTTGTTTTTCATAATTTTAGATTTGAGAAAGGTAATGCTGTGCCTTGTAATTTCCCCAGAGAACGAGTAGCAGAACCCTGAAATCAACACAATCACATTTCAACAATGACAGATTTGCATATTCAACTAAGTAGAAGGTAAAGACCATAAATATTCTCTTCCTATTAGGTCAGGTCAGATTTTGCCATCACATGAATTATGATAATCATTTGGTTTTCAAATCATTTCAAGAGTAGAAAGTGAGGATAACAATTGTAAACCAGTGGTACTTTGTTGTCATTGGCAAATAAGAAAAAAAATGGAGTGATCTTAGTATACAAATGATCTGTGCACTCAAAGATGGTAATGATAAAGTGTGTGTGTTGCTTGTTGATTTATTGCCTCTAAACTCTCAATTAATCCTTCTTGTCTGATCTGTGAAAGTGGACAGGGGCCCTTTAAATATTTTTCCTTTGCCCCCTGGCATTGAATCTCTGCCAGCAGAGGGTGCACACTTGCTTCAATGCCTGGTTCCTACGGTGCATGGCAGCCAGCAGCTTCCCCTTGGTAGCATCATGGGAGGTTTTATAGCAGAATGGGTCTGGTGAGACGTCTCCTCATGAACAGCTTTACCTAGCATTCTAAAGGACATATTTCCAGCAAATTCTACTAGTGCAGTTCTACAGTTACTTCTTTGCCATAAAATGCACTGCTGCTGCAAGTTCTGTCATTTCTTCAGAACAAGAAACACACTTTACAGCCCATAGTGGCCAACAATGGGCAGAGAGACCTTCTCAGAATAATAGTTTGATAGAAAACTGGAATGGGCCATTGGAACATTGGTTGTCTAAAACAGGAAGAGATATTGGCATGAAGGGCTGGCTTATCCATCCTCACAGGTGCGTCCTCACCTTTGACATGACAGGGGCCAAAGGAGTGTCCCCATTGGAGAGATTCCTCTGTTTTTCTGGTCGGTCTGGAGCAGACGGGGTAGAAGAGGACACAGGTATGACTATACTTTCCTTCCCTCCTTCCTTTTTCTTTCCCCCTCCCTTTCTTTCTTTCCCCCTCCCTCCCTTTCTTTCTTTCTTTCTTTCTTTCTTTCTTTCTTTCTTTTCTTTCTTTCTTTCTTTCTTCTTTCTTTCTTTCTTTCTTTCTTCTTTCTTCTTTCTTCTTTCTTTCTTTCTTTCTTTCTTTCTTTCTTTCTTTCTTTCTTTCTTTCTTTCTTCCTTCCTTCCTTCCTTCCTTTCTTTCTTTCTTCCTTCCTTCCTTCCTTCCTTCCTTTCTTTCTTCCTTCCTTCCTTCCTTCCTTCCTTCCTTCCTTCCTTCCTTCCTTCCTTCCTTCCTTCCTTTCTTCCCACATCACTCAACTTTCTTTTTCCTACCTGATGCAGTGGACATAGATAGGACCAGGGTGGCAAAAATAAGTGCTGGAAACAGGGATGATGCCCAAGCAAGAAACTGTAATGATATTTTTAAACCTTTATGTCAGACTTCTTAAGGGCCTGATGAGGTGGGCTGTGCCTTTACCCATCTGGCAAAGTTGGGACTAACAGTGAATGCAGCTGTGTTGCTTGCTGGTCAAGAGAGCCCACCAGTTCTGTACCCGCGTAACCTTACCCTAACATGAATGGGAGGGGACTGAGTGGAAATATTTACTAGCAATCTAGACCAGCATAGTGGCTGAACCTAGTGTCCCTTCCAAAGGTGGAAAAGTTGGACACAAATGAAGAGAAGTAAGAATAGTAATTGAGGGTATGGGAATGAATAAACGGATTATGTAATGAGAAAAATACTATTTTGATACATTTGATACAATATTACACTGATACCTGGAAAGAGATTAGAGCAAGAGATAATATTACCTCTTAATTCAATTATACTAGATGTCCAAAAGGGGGAAACCATGTATTACTGAGACCACTTCTGCTTTTGGAGGTTCAAATAGAAAAATTTAGTGGAAAAATGGAATTATCCATGGCACAAATTGAAATCAAAAGAACTACTATTGTAGCTGCACAAAGCACATTCATTTTCTGAAGTATGGCTTGGTTGCAACAAAATCGCATTTCTGTTCTGATAAATTAGTGTTGTTAATTTAAATTAATTTTATTTGTATATAATTTTAAATTTTGTTTTTGGCTATTTACTATTATGTAAATTATAATATACAGATTTATTTTGTTACTTATTCAGGTAACATTAAAATAAAAATCATTCATCAGTGTTGGTTATCTGCTAGCATATTTTTTCCTTTTAGAAGAGGTTCATATCTGCTATAAGTTGAATTTTGTATCCCCACCAAATTTCACAGGTTGTAGTCCTAAACCTCAGCATCTTAGAATGTGACTTTATGTGGAAGTAGGGTTGTTGCAGATGTATTTAGTTAAAATAAGGTCATAATAGAGCAGAATGGGTTTCTAATCCAATATAACTGGTGTCCTTATTAAAGGAGGGGCATTTGGACCCAGAAAGAACTCCATGTGAACCTGAAGATGGCCATCTACAAGCCAAGGAGAGATGCTTGGAAGCTTGGAATAGATGTTCTTTTCATGGGTCAGAAGGAACTAATCTTGCCCATATCTTGATTTCAGACTTCTAGCTTCCAGAACTATAAGACAATAAATCTCTCCTAATCCACCTACTCTGTAGTACTTTGTTATGGAAACCCTAGCAAACTAATACAACATCTGACTGAAGTTATGAAAGTATGTAGCTTTATTCTCTGTACATTTTTCCAATGTTCTTGAAACTTTCTAACATGATTAATTGCTTAGTAGAAAAGAAATTTTCATGTGTATCTATTTTTAAACCTCTTCCAAATTGTCCCATGAATTTACTTATGATGTTATTTATTCAATTAAACTAGAGCTTGGAAAGATCTGATTTTAAATAATTTCACTTCCTTTTCTGCCCACTTTTCTCTTTTGACACATTCATGCGATTTTAGAGAATCAAAAACCTTAGGACCAATTGACCATCATAGAGAAAACTATCAAGGTATAGCATGCATGAATATGATGTATAACTAGATTGTAGTGATACTTGTATCAAAATCGCAAAGTAAAATCCATTACATTCTTTATAATCATAATTGATATAGGACTTATGTAATGTGACTTTCTCCTTTTTGGCCTCTTCTTTTTCTCATCCTTCCCTCCTATGTAAGCATTGAGGCTTTTTCTTTTCTAGATTTCTCTGTACATACACTTCTTGTCTTAATTCATATAAAAATTTTTTCTTGGAAGATGGTATATTTTAGTAAATTTCTTGCCTATCATTTGTGTTCTTAGAACTAAAGAAAAATGGGAGGGAGTCAAGAAATCAATAATGCCACCAGAAAGAAAAAAAAAATAGCCTCCAGATTCAATCATTTCCTATAAATTGTCTTTGCTTGTTTCTATGACTAATGAATGCAGTATGGAAATTATTCACACTCCAGCAGCAACCTCATGCAAACCCATTTGCAGAAGGCCTTGAATAAGAATATAATTCAGAATTCATTCATTTTAAATGCAAATAGTGGAATCTGAGTAGGACAGGAGTGTCAGTGTGAAAGGGCGTGTTTTCAGGCATTGTAGAAAGCTGTCATGATGACTAGGGGGCATAGCAACTTACTTATTTATAAAAATAAATCTGAAAAGAGAGTGAGTCAGGCACAGGGTTGAGACTTTACTCCTGTCAAGGTTAGATGGAGAATGTATCCTGAATAGTCTTAGTTATCAAGATCCTGAAAAAAGCTTTAGAGAAAGAATAATAACAGAAAACCATACCTTTATGAAGATGGATATATGCAATCTATTCATTTGCAGGTTACTTGAGATTCCTACAACTACAATTTTTGGAATAGTTTCTAAATTAGAGGCAATGAATAATTTTGTGTGTGTGAAATTAAAGAAATATATATCTAGTGAGTTCTGATTTTTATTAAATTGTGTGTCTTGAGTTTTATAATGATAATTTTGCAATCTTTTCCCACAGGTGTATTTGTCTGCAGCACTTCTCTGGATTATCATAAACTAAGTAAGTGGCAAAGACTGGGGAATATGCTGAAGCTCATAAAAAGAAAACGGAAGCCCATCTTAAATAATACGGCAACATTGTAAATTTGAGATATGTTCTCTTTCTTGACTTGGCATTAGGGTAAAGTGTCACTGAGATTAGTTTGGGAAGCATGGGGCTGAAACCCTGCTCTGGGTGAAGAAGTCCCTGCAGCTCCAGCCGTGAGTTCTGCAGGGGGGCTAGACACCTAGGCCCTGGCGCTCAGCAATTAAGCTTAATTAGCTAGCTGGCCTTCCTTGGGGGATTGTGGAAGCACCTAATTAGCAACAAGCAGTTAATTTTTCCACCAGGGTGGTCTTTCACTTCCTCCCATATTTAGACTTTGAACTGGATGAAAGTTTAGTGGTGAATTTTTCCCCCAGTGGTATGAATTTTGATGTGAAATGATCAGGTAGGAAGGTGATCTCATTCTGAAATACATATGTGGGTCCCACTGGGAATTTCCTCTGAAGATTAGCTGGAGGGATTCAGGGAAGAGTTCAGTCAATGAAAAGTTTCCGTTGTTTTCCCACCCAGGACCCCACACTTCTAGGGTGTAGACCAAGGGAATAGGCAAGAGAGGAGCTAGTTGATATTTTTAAAGAACTGGTTACAGAACTTTAGGCAAACTTTGACATAATTTTTCAATTCAGTGGTGTGCAGAACATGAAAAGCTTACAAAATCACGGTGTTTATAATCATGTCTACTGTATTTGTACCCACCATTAAGGTTACAACTTGTTTATAGTTTACAGAAAGCAAACACTGCCAGCTTCAGTTCGTTGTATTTTCTGGTTCTAGATCAGATATTACAAGAGTATGTAAAATGTGTTTACTGATTTCCTAAACACAGAATGAAGCACTGTCCCACTGCTTTGTGAGAGGAAGCTTCTTGCCCTGAAGTTGCCTGTAACTTGTATGTGGAAAGGAGGTAGAGGAAATAGACTATTTTGATAAACATTCCTATATTTACAAGATTATACATAAACATTTAACATTTAGAAGCAGAAATTTTATTCATTTCCAAGGCTTTTCAACACTACAGACATTTATCTTTCTAAAACAAAATTTTGGTTGTTACTTCGTTGCTTACACTTCTACCATAGTTTGCTTCTCACTCCAACACACAGACTCTAAAGTGCCTTTCGAAAAGACACCTTACCTGAGCTTTCCGTCCCTGTCAGACTTTGATATATTCTTCCATGAACCCTGTCCTTTCTCTTGAATATAAAATATCATTGGGTTTGTTTAATTTTGCTGCTAAATTGTACTTTCCATAGAGGCAGGTATCCTATCTCTTCTATTCATTTTTGTATCTCTAGAAACTGGCACATTGCATACCTCATAGCAAGTATTCAATAAAGATTTCTGGAATGTGTGAATTAACACCTTTAATTTGTGGCACATCAGCAGGAAACAAAGCAAAGCCAAGAGAAGTTCATTCCTCTTTTGTTTGGACACCTACAATCTTGGTTTATTAGGTTTTGGTTGGGGAGAGGAGTGGTAGAATTTCTAGGGGTGCCACATGTCTCCACTTTCACATTCAGCTACAGAAAGGAGGAGATCAATGAATGCTAATTGACATAGGACAAGCATGAAGCTGGCTGGGCATTGAGGTTTCCTTAACTCATGGTTCTCTCTCTCTTTTTCTCCATATCCTCTCACCCTATCTGGTAGGTTTTGAGGACTGGTTTAAACCTAACTTGTTCCTCAGATTTCTCTCGAGCCTCTGTTCCAAACAGGCAAACAGACACACACTCACGCACATATACTCTTTCTTAAGCTCTCTACTCCATCTGATCTGACTTAAAACAGGGCCTTGTATCATTGTATTCTTATAACAATTGTCCTATAACTTGATCAGTGAAAATAACATATTATTTAACCCATTGAGAGAAGTCCCTGCTTCTTCATTCACTTTTCTATCAACCACAATTATGAAGCAGCTCAACAGTTAATTATTTGTTGTATTAATGATTGAAAGGATTACATAGATGACTGAACAAATGGATGGAGGACAGATGGATAGATGGATGGATGATGGAAAGAGGAATTGGAGCAGTAACTGCTTTGTTCCATTATCTTGTCAACTTGAATTATTATGTTCCAATAATAAATTAGGTGGATGAGTGTAAAAAGTCTGCAGGAAGAAATTAATAGCAAAATAATAAAATAAAATACATTAAAGAACATATTGCAAGCAGTCTGGTGCACAGTCTTAGACATTTATATTATACAACAGTACATCAAGTTACTTAAGACATTTCCCTATTTTGTGGAGATTTGTGTTAGGGTTGGCATAGAGAGAGCATAAGTTTTACAAAATAGACCACCACCACCCCCAAAAAGAAAAGAAAACACAGTGATTTTAAACCATTGTTTTGATTATGCCTTTCCTTGAAATTTTTTACTGTAGTTGATTTAATGCATGCATAAATTGTATCTATGTACTTGATGAACAGTGAGTTGATAAGGAGTTGTCCTGTGCCACTCATAGTGGGAATTGTGTTTAATTATTTTAAAAACTTCTGTAACACCAGAATTTAGTATCCCTCCCAATACACACAAATTGATTTAAGCAGAAATGGAAATGGATTGATGTCTACTGCAGAGGGCTTTCCAAACTAAAGCAACACAGTAAATGAAACTGACTTTCAAGTGGGCAACATTGCTCAGCTGCAATATTGCATAACCGTAATATGGAGTCACAAGGTGTGACACAACGAAATCTATATATGGTTAATTTAGGATTTGAAATGATGACTTCTTTTTAGAAGATGGCAAACAGCAGATCTGGGAGCAGTGAAGTTTCAGTTGAGTCATCTCACTTGTGACACTTATTTTAAATGCAATCTGTTAACTCAAAGTATTACCATCTTTAAAAAAATATAGGCCTCTTTTCCCAGGCATTTCTCTTATCCATCTGTAGGCAGCTTGTGGAAGAGTTTCCGAAGAGAAAAATCCCATCTCTTACTAAGTAATGTACTTTGACATACTGTGCTTCTCTGGCAAAGGATGACTCTTATCTCTTCTCTTGCTTTTTCCCTCCTTCTCTCAGGGAATGGTTCCCTGCAAGTTCAGATGTAACTCTATAGTCATGGTCAATGGAACAAAGATGTCTGAGTATTTCCCCCATATTCCTTATAATAAGACTAATTTTTTCTAGTCTTTGGGCGGTTGTTGGGAGACAGTTTTCCACAAACCCCTCATATTTCTGCCCATGTTGGAAGTAGAGGCTGGTTTTTTTTTTTTTATTTTTTTAAGATTTTATTTATTTATTTGAGAGAGAGAATGAGAGGGGGGAGGGTCAGAGGGAGAAGCAGACTCCCTGCCGAGCAGGGAGCCTGATGCGGGACTCGATCCAGGGACTCCAGGATCATGACCTGAGCCGAAGGCAGTTGCTTAACCAACTGAGCCACCCAGGCGTCCAGTAGAGGCTGTTTTGAGGAAAAGATTCACAGCAGCTGTACTCTCAGTTTCCAAGGGGAAAAACCACTTTATCGCTATTATAAAAATCTAATAGAAAGAGAAAGAAGAAAGGGGAAATCTATGCATAGATGAGGGCAATAGTAAGTAGTAAAGGAGAATAAGACAGAGTTACATCACATCGGGTACTTAAAACATCCAACCTCGGGGGGGGGGGGGGCGGAGCAAGATGGCGGAGGAGTAGGAGACCTGGATTTCGTCTCCTCTCAGGAATTCAGCTGGATAGGGACCAAACCATTCTGAACACCTACGAACTCAACAGGAGATCGAAGAAAAGAAGAGCAACAACTCTCTGAACAGAACAGCGACCACTTTCTGGAAGGTAGGACGTGTGGAGAAGTGAATCCGAGGCGATATGCGGGAGGATAGACGGCGGAGGAGGGGCCTCCGTTGGCCGCTTCTGGCAAGTGATAGAGCCACGGAGCACAAAACCAGAACTTTTAGAAGTCTGCTCCACTGAGAGACGTCACTCTGGTGGCTAAGCAGGGGGTGAAACCCTCATGGGACAGTGTGGTCTCAGGACCCTCGGGGTCACAGAAAGACGGGGGGTGCCTGAGTGTGGCAGAGCTCCCAGGGATTAGAGCAGGGAAGCTGGCTGCAGAGACGGAGCCAAGACGCGGGTTCCCAGCTCGGGGTTGCCATAAACCGTGATCTGGGGCACAGTCGGGCCCCTGCTCCTCCAGCAGGGACCCAACAAGCAGCAGATCCGGGGAGACTCACCTTCTTCCCCCGGGAGGAGAGGTGCGGGAGCGCACCACAGGGATCTGCGGGGTTTGGAGACTCCACACCTAGTCGGGTGCCAGAGATAGAAATGCGCAGTCACAGGCCGGGTGAGCACGGAGTGTGGCCGGAGACCGGGGACACGGGAGTGACTGGCGGCTTTTCTCTGGGCGCTCACTGAGGCGCAGGGCCCTGAGTTCTAGGCTCCTCCGGGGCGGAGATTGGGAGGCCGCCATTTTCACTCTCAGCCTCCAAAGCTGTACAGAAAGCTTGCAGGGAACAAAAGCTCTAGAGAGCAGACCCGAGCAGATTACTTTGCCTGGACCGGGCAAGGGCAGGGCAATTCCGCCTCTGGCAAAGACTTTTGGAAACCACGGCAACAGGCCCCTCCCCCAGAAGATCAGTGAGAACAGCCAGCCAAGACCAAGTTTACCGCTCAATGAGAACGGCAGAACTCCAGCGCTAGGGGAATAATGCACATAGAATTCATGGCTTTTTTACCATGATTCTTTAGTCTTTCAAAGTTAATTTTTTTTAACTGTCTTTTTTTTTTTTTTTGAATTTTTCTTTTTCCCTTTTTCAACCAACATCTTATCAATCCCTTTTTTAAAAAAAACATTTTTATTTTTCATTTTTAGAGTCATATTCTATCCCTTCATAGTAGTTACCCGTATTTTTGGCATATATATATAAATTGTTCTCTCTTTAAAATTTTGAGATAGTTTCTTCTAACAGATCAAAATATACCCTAAATCTCTAGTGTATG
>NC_138374.1:120373551-120411657 GCF_054177405.1 Leptonychotes weddellii
GATGGGGTGACTGGGTGATAGACACTGGGGAGGGTATGTGCTCTGGTAAGTGCTGTGAATTGTGCAAGACTGTTGAATCTCAGATCTGTACCTCTGAAACAAATAATGCAATATATGTTAAGGAAAAAAAAAATAAGAAGATAGCAGGAAGGGAAGAATGAAGGGGGGAAATCGGAGGGGTAGACGAACCATGACAGACGATGGACCCTGAAAAACAAACTGAGGGTTCTAGAGGGGAGGGGGGGTGGGAGGATGGGTTAGCCTGGTGATGGGTATTGAGGAGGGCACGTTCTACATGGAGCACTGGGTGTTATGCACAAACAATGAATCATGGAACACTACATCTAAAACTAATGATGTAATGTATGGGGATTAACATAACAATAAAAAAAATAAAAAAAAAAATCCAACCTCATCAGCTGGGGAAGCCCTGTGGAGACAGCCAGGCTGGAGTCCCAGTTGAGAGGCCTGGGCGGAGCAAACTCGTCTCAGCTGAGACTTCCAACTGGCCATCCCGATAGGGCAAATGATGAGGGTCTGAAGTTAAACCTATGTGTAGTTTGGAGCGAACTGCATTCCTATGTTATTATGTCTTTACATCTTTTTTTTTTCCTCCCTGTGTCTTTACATCTTCAAGGAGCCTGGGCTAGGTGTGCTTGCCTCCTCCCCCCCACCCTGCCCATTCCATTGGGGGAGGGGGGAGCAGCCAGCCTGGAGCCAGAGAGGATGTAAGGCAAAATTTATATCTCTTAGCATCCATACCAGAAGGGCCAATTCTGACCTGGATGCCAGCTAATGTCAACTAATAAGACTCCCGAGATCACTCATGCACACAAGTCTCACAAACAACATTCTTTTTTTTTTTTTAAGATTTTATTTATTTATTTGAGAGAGAGCGTGTGCACAAGGAGGGAGGAGGGGTGGAGGGAGAGGGAGAAGCAGACTCCCTGCTCACCAACTCAGGACTAGATTCCAGGACCCCAAGATCATGACCTCAGCTGAAGGCAGACACTTATATGGCTGAGCCACCCAGGTGCCCTGCACGCAACATTCTTTAGCCTGCCTGCGTCCGTGCAGGTCCAGGTTGTCAGTTATACAGGACAAATCACAGAAACCTCCAACCAGGGGCGCCTGGGTGGCTCAGTCATTAAGCGTCTGCCTTCGGCTCAGGTCATGATCCCAGGATCCTGGGATCGAGCCCCGCATCGGGCTCCCTGCTCTGTGGGAAGCCTGCTTCTCCCTCTTCTACTCCCCCTGCTTGTGTTCCCTCTCTCGCTGTGTCTCTCTCTGTCAAATAAATAAATAAAATCTTTAAAAAAAAAACAACAAAAAACCTCCATCCATACAATACAGAGGCACTGACCACTTTTGTTGCGGTCTAATTTTTCAAGGATGTTTTTGTAGCAAATAGCCTTAGGAAATATTGTCTCTCCAGAACAAAGGATAGCCATGTTTACTGCTCATTATAAAAGATTCAGATCTCTAAACTCAGGCTTTCTCTCTTATAACAAACCACTGAGCAAGCAGCTTCCCCTGTCCTTTTGCATACTGCCCTGTGGGAAGTAAGACTCAAGGATTCTGATAGTCTGGCTACTACTATTGCTATGAGTAATAACATTTTTTAATCTCAGATTCAGGAGTCTTGTGTCTTCTGCTAGCATTTATGGAATTTTAGCAGGCTAACTTGTTAGCTTAAAAATGAGATAACATCTCATACCCTTCACAGTAAGTGAGATTAGTAAGGTAAGATATATTATTTTAAGCATTGTGATATAGAATTAATTATAGCTTAGGTTTTAACAAATACTTGTAACATATGCTAACTAACCCTTCACTGATAGCTAAGTTGTTGTGTGGTAAGTTTAGAAGAGTACTAAGAAGACATGTTTCATTATGATACAGTATGTGTATTTATTCAGTGTTACAGTGAGGGCAAAACTACATTTGCATAATGTATTGTGTTGCCTTTTGACAGCTGGTACACTGCATGTTTTGTTGAAAAGTTGCAACTTTCTAAGCTTAACATTTTATTCTTGGGAGAAAAATAATCTTAAAAGTTTTACATTTAAAAAATTTCAAATAGTTTCTACCATAAGGTTCTTCAATTATTTTCTCACATTTCATGTCCCCAAGAAATCATATTTTTCTCAAGGCATGTTTCTGAAATATTCAGGCTTAATAAAAATGTTTATGTTTGTTCACATTCAAATATGGTTGTATTTTAAAACTTTCAAATATTTAATTACTACTAAATACTATCCTAAATTCATGGTACATTATAATTGCTTATAAGTTTGTAGCACTTTCAAAAATTTTAAAAAGCCTAATTTAAACAACAGTTTTAAATAACTCAAAATATAGCTTCATAATACATATATTTCATAAGATAGAAATTTTCATTAAGCACTTACAGAAAGATTTAAATACATTTTTAATTTCATACTGCTGAGGTAATAAAAATAATTCAGCATAACTATGTTATTATATTTAAGATGTAGAATTATCTGAAAAATGCAAATTCAGAGAGATAATAGTGTCCTTTTTTCATTATGCAAATTTAGCAGGTTTTTAAAATAGTCAGTGTTTGATAATTATAATGTTAATAGTGATAAATATGTTTGAGATTAAGGAGTTATATATATTTCATAGGGGTTTTTTTCCCCCCCTTTTTTAACACGTTACCTTTCATAAATTAACTTGGGTGCTTTACCAGAGACTGGCAACTTTTATTGTGCAGAAATGAAAGCTTAGTCTTGAGAATAGACAAGAATTGGTGAATGGCGTGGGGAAGGGAGAATCCACAGTGTTTTCCCTCCTCTCTGTCTTGGGTAGTCCCTCCAACAGTGACTGTGTCTTCTCCAGTGCTCTAAACATAGCCCTCCTTCTGTGGTTCCAACTTCTGCCAGTCAACCACCACCATGGTGTTCTGGCCAGAACAGGCACTTCTGGCTTTTGAAGGCCACTAACACCCCTTCCTTTTGGTGTGCTTCGAGCCCGAAAAGCAAAAGTGGCTTCCTGCTGATGTTAATCTCTGCATTTCATCACCATCCTTTTCTTAGCTTTTCAGCTCACCCATCACTCTTACAACTAATTCCATGTATTAAATGTGCTCTCTTTAACATACCCAGAATGGTTTTGTTTTCCCTACTGGACCCTGACAACTCTCTTAAAGTGATAAAAATCTTTATGGCCCTTACTAGTCAGTTTCTTCATTTTCTTTTACTCCTTCCTTCTAGGTTCTTCTCTCTTCTCTTTTAACTTTTTACTCCTCAACTGACATTGACTTTTTTGCAGATAGAACAGGCTATGATTACAACTACCCAACATAACAATATGGAAAACAATGTTGACTGGATTTCTTATTACACATCTTATGTATCACAATATAAAAGGAATACGTAAGTAAAATAAATTCTTTTTAAAAAGATTTTATTCATTTATTTGAGAGAGAGAGAGTGAGAGCGGATAAGAGAGAGCACCTGAGTGAGAGTGCAGGACGAAATCCCAAACAGATTCCACGCTGAGTGTGGAACCCGACTGGGGCTCGATCTCTTGACTCAGAGATCATGTCCCGAGTTAAAATCAAGGGTCTGACATGTAACCGAATGAGTCACCCAGGCAGCCCAATAAATTCTTTTTAAAATAGTTCATGAAAACTGTGTAACAACTGTGCGTGTGTGTCTGTGTCTGTCTGGATGCATATATGTGATTAAAAGAGATGAGAGAACAAGGCATTGAAATCACACTCAAGTCCCAGTTACAGATCTTGCTTTAGAATTTTGAGCCAATTTACTCTCTTTGTTTCTGCTTCTTCATTTGTATGGCTAAAAAGTTACCCTAAGCCTGGAGAAAAGGGAAGACTGCAAGTTTTTTCAGTGTCATGCTAAGACCTAGTGCAACAGGCTCATCCAAGGATTATTTTATTGTCTAGGGCAGTGCTTTGGCAAATTATGGCCCACAGGTAACATCTGGCCCGAGGCCTGTGTTTGTTCAGTCCTTGAGCTAAGTATGGGTTTTACATTTTTAAAGAGTTATTAAAAAATGAAACAAAGATTAGTATGTGACAGAGACTTTATGTGGCCCATAAATACTAAAATATTTACTCCCTGGCACTTTATAGAAAATATTTGCCCACTCTTGCTCTAGGGGAATGAAACATTGTTTGATTTACTATTTACTATTGATCAGGATTCAGACTCCATGAAGGTAGATGATAACTTATAAATTGATAAGTTGTAAATGACTTTTGTCCATTTGAGAAGGAATAGATTTATGTCTGGCAGAAAAGATATCCTAAGATTATGGCTATATTACTCTCTAGGACATTAACCAGTTTCTTTTCTTTTCTTTTTTTTTTAAGATTTATTTATTTGTCAGAGAGACAGAGAGAGAGAGAAAGAGAGAGAGAGAGCAAGAGAGAGCTCACAAGTTGAGGGAGAAGCAGGCTCCCTGCTGAGCAAGGAGCCCAGTGTGGGACTCGATCTCAGGACCCTGGGATCACGACTTGAGCTGAAGGCAGATGCTTAACTGACTGAGCCACCCAGGTGCCCCCTCCATGTTTTATTAACATACTGTTTGAGTTCTGCAACATTGAATCCTCATAGCTAGTGCTCATCTCCTCCTACCAGTAGAATTGTATGTTTATCAAAAGACAGGGAAATTTTTTTTTCTTTTTCTCTTTACGTAAGTTTTACTCATTATTGTTAATACATGATTTAATTAAATAATACACAAAATCAGTGCAGAAAGAGAGAGTTGATTCAATGAAGTCCAAACTGAATGCTTTGAAAAGCCTAGACAAGGGTGAATTGCTAAATAATTGCCATGCAATTAAGTGTAAGTGAATCAGCAGCAAAAGTTTGGTGTGCTTGACTATGATCAGGCCTCTATTGGGAAGTGCCTAGTTTTGAAAATCTCTATGCTATATGTAAAGCCTCTCTCTTATAGCTTTATGCCTCATGGCACAGTAACAACTTGAAAATTTATTACCTTTTAATATGATACCAGGGTAGTCATGTTTTCTTAGGTGTGGGTTGGGGCTAATTGAGGTTAAAAGCCCAGTCACAGAGAGACTCTTCCCTTATAACCCAGCATGCACTTGGTGAGACATGTGGAAGGCATGGAGCAGCAGGTATACATTTTGTTCTAAATAGCTGAACTTTCTTCTCTTTGCCCAAGTTCAGAAAATGTAAGGAACTACTATAAATAGTCTGACTGCTGACCCCACAATTACACTGGGCTCCCACATTTGGAAAATAAAAATCTGGAAGAATATCTGCACTCAGATTATTTCTTTAAGTTCTCATTCACTTTAAAGAAACTGGAACTATAAATTGAAGAATCTGGATTGTGGGTATGGAGTCAAAAGACAAAGGTAAAAAAGCTGAAACCAAAAAATAGATTCATTCAGAGTAAAAATATCTTAGTTAATACTTATTTTCTTATATATTTACTTATTTTTATGATTCTTCACCTTAATTGGTCTTGATCATGTTGAACAAGATGATTTATGATCAAATAAGGAGTGTACTACTTCAAACCCATAAAGATATTAGAGTAGATATTTTGACGATTCCTGAGAGTAAAAAATCTCAGCTTTTATGACAGTTAATAGCGTCTGCCTTAGTGGGAAATTTAAATTATTTTCAACTCTCATGGAACATTTAACAGGATATCAACATGTCATATACAGATATGGCAAACCTAAAAACCACTACAGTACCCTCCAGGTGTCAGAGTCTTGTCCCCCAAATTAATGCATTTTTTTAAATAGCAGAGATAATTCTATATGTAATGTTTGTATCCTGTGTTTTTCACTTAAAGCACTTCCCCTGTGATCATGAAGCCTTTGACATTTTTATTTGTCTGTTTATTTTAAGCAGGCTCCACACCCAGGGTGGGGCTTGAACTTCGGACCCTGAGATTAAGATTTGCGTGCTCTACCAACTGAGCCAGGCTGGTGCCCCAATTAATGCATTTTTTAGTATGAAAATGACATCAGTTATAATACCTGTTCTTACCCTAATAAAGGCTCAGAGCGGGTTTACCTGGGAAGGAGCAGCAGTGGTCAAAGAAGACATCATGGAAAGAGTTCCAAAAGACCAGAGGAATTTAAGCAGTTCTTTAGGTGGTGATATTTTAGGCAGAAGGAGCAACGGATGTAAATACTTGACAATGGTGTAGCCAACAACAATATTTTAATATTATCGGACTATAGGATGGTGCAGAGACAAGGGGTAGAGAATAGATGAGAGGTGTGGTTCAAAAAAAAAAAAAAAAAAAAGCAGAAACTATGCTATGAAGGGTTTTATATGCCAGACTAAGAAGTTTGGAAACTGTGTTGAGCATAATGAGTATCTGTTAAGGGTTTAGGCAACAGCGCGACTTCATACGATTTTCAGTTCAGAAAGCTTTTTCTGTCTGGCAAAATAGAAAAGTGAATCACAGTGTGGTAAGGCTGGCACAGAGGATGCCCATTAGGTGGCTGTCGGAAAAGCAGAAGAAATGGTGAGGCTCTGAACTAGGCTAGTGACGTAACTACGGCAGTGTGGATGGAAATAAGTTGGATCAGTTGCAGTTAACAATTTTTTATTTATTGTCTAAAGTTTTTGTATTTTATGTAGTTAAGTAATCTCTACACCCAATATAGGGCTCGAACTCAAGACCCTGAGATCAAGAGTCATATGTTCCTCCGACTGAGCCAGCCAGGCGCCCAGCTAGCAAATATTTAGATACGAGGTTGAAGGAGGATTGTAAAAAAGATTCCCTGATGTTCAACTCAGGCACCTAGGTGATGGGTGACTGATAACTGAAGGAATAGCACACGATACGAGAGGTGCTGTTGTCTGGAGGTAAGATTGCCAAATCATTTTTGAGTGTGTACAACTTGAGATATTTGTGTAACAGCTAGGAGGAGAGGTCCATCTGGATTAGATAAACTTTAAGGCTTTCACTAGCATGGCTCTGGGAAGGACCCTAATAACATGCTCACATGGTCATATGCTTTTGTAAAATTTGCAAAAATGAGGTATTTTAACCACAATTTTCTAAGACTAATGTTCCTTTCCACTCTGGCTCCCTCCCCCCTCCCACACACACATTCTCCCTCTCGACAATGGCTGGGTGAGTTTTGGGGATCTAACTGAGAAGTGATGATGATACAATAGTTTAGGTTGAGGATAAAGTAGTTAGGATGTTTATAATCATATCCCCACACAACCGAGTTATTGCTAGCCATCCTGAATCAGGAAAGGTTTTTAGAAACACATTTACTCCCCATGTGCTGACTTGGCTGATATAATGTGAAGAGACAGGGCCAAGTGTCCCAAGGGGCCTAGTATAGAATAATGTGGGTCATGGAAGAGAAACAAAGTGAATGTCTGGAACTGCAAGTTGTTCTTTGGGAAATTCTCCTAATCATGCAGATGTATAAAACTTTCAGTGGAGAATTTGGCTCTTACAATGCTTGGTCAAACAGAAGTTCTTTTCTTTCATGGTTGTATTTGATAATGAAATACAGAATTATAAATGCCTCATTTTTTTTTGAAGGGAATTGCAAGAAATAAACTTTGTCTGAGGGGCGCCTGGGTGGCTCAGTCGGTTAAGCATTGACTCTTGGTTTGGGCTCAGGTCATGGTCTTGGGGTCTTGGGATCGACGTCTGTGCCAGGCTCTGTGCTCAGCATGGACTCTGCTTGTCCCTCTCCCTCTGCTCCCTCTCTACTCCCCCTCTGTTCCTTCTCACACACACTCTCTCTCTCTCAAATAAATCAATCAAATCTTTAAAAACAAAACAAAAAAATTCCTTTGTCAGACATAAATTTATAGAACACCACATAGAACGAATTTATCTGTGTGAGAAGTCTCAAGTATTTTGCATTCCATGTATCAGTAATAAAAAACTACATCTGATGATCCATGCAAATGAAAGACTGATGTATCTTTCCATTCTTTCTATAATGTTACAAAATAATGGAAATGGAGTAAATTATAGAGTCATGCCAGACAGTTAATTAAGGAAAGTGTATTAGTTTTTTGGTTTCTATAGTATTGTGGTCTTTTTCAACTTCTCAAACATGATTTTTTTGTTTAAGTATGTATTTACTTTTTTAAACCTAATTTTGTATCCAGAATTCTGTGTTCCTTCTATATTGTCTAAGCTTCAGACCCCATGGGTCTTGAATCACTCCAGGAGTCAAAATACTCATCGTGGTGGAGACTGGGGAGTGTGGATACCCCTGGAAGAGTGTACTGAGGGACAGGAGAACAAGAACAAGAACAGAAACCTAAGTTTGGAAATAAAGAAGCAGGCAGAGAAAGAAGAGTCCATGAAGCTGATGGAAAAAGAGCAGCCACGGAATGAAGAAGGGCATCACAGAGACCACACGAGTTGATTTTAAGAAGGAAGCGGTTAAGGGTGTTCAAAACCTCAGAATGACCATAATGAGAGCCCTGAAAATTGGTCACTAGATTTAGTCTCAAACAGCCATGGCAGTTTCAGTGAAAAGTGAGAGCCAAAGAGAAAAGCCCCACTTGTACTAAGTTAAATAATGAATTTAGGATGGGTGAAGATGAAGTGCAGATAAAATTTTCCTGATGCTTGGTTGTGAAGAGGATACACCATGGGAGAAATAGAGCAGGGACTAAGTGTGGAGACAGCTTTTTCATTAAAAGTGGAAGACCTGAGCATTTATAACTGTTCCTGGAAGCTGGGAGGAAGAGGTTTTAGCTACTTGAAGAGGAACATGGACTTCTTTTATATTCCTCAAAACCACAGGACATACATAGGCAGCCCTACAACTTTATTGTTACATTGAATACCTTTAACGTGAACCCAAGTTGTGATCTTCCTTCAGTCATTCTGATTTTTTAACAAGATATTTCTATTAGTTTTAGCATTATTCTTCCATTCTTCCAAGGCCCAAAGAACCACTACAAGGAGTTCTTTTGCAGTTTCTTTCCCTGTCAGACTGGGCCCTCTACCTTTGGTTTTGATATGCTGTTGCATGCTTTGTTCATGTTTTCTCTGGCTCTTCTCTGGTTGATGGCCACTGCATTTCTCACACATTGATTCACAATTTCTAAGTCTTGGCTGACCCCATTTTAACTAGCCTTGTCTGTATATATTTTATATGTAATGATATTAATTATCAAAATTTATAGACACATATATTATTCTGCAATTATCATGTATGCTGTAGTTCTTTAATTGTATATTTTACACAAGGTAAAAATTACTTTTCTCTGTGAAAATACTTTGTGAGTCACTGTACAAATCTGCTGTCTTTCCAGTTTGTGGCACATTTTTTGAAGACTTAAATTTTTTTTTGTCTTCTACACTGCTCACTTCAAAATTTTTAACTCAGTGAGAAATTCTTAAAACTCAACCGATCAGATGATAGTTATTAAAACACATGAATATACAATTATAGTTTTTCAACATTGACTTAAGAAATGTTCATCCATGTTTCAGGGCTAGTGATTTCATTTTAATTGATTACAGAATGAGAAAGTAAATGTATTTTGCTTATATTAAGCAAAATATATATATATAAGTACATTTAGAATGTCATTGAGAAATCGAAGTACTTAAAATCACTACCTAGTGATACTTTTTACTCTCCATTGGCTTCTACCACTTAATATATGAACAACATTTGGGAAAATGGCTTTTTATGTGGCTTAAAACACAGTTAGGGCTCATGGTTTGAAGTTTCCAATCAATCTTTAACCTTCCAGTGTTAGGGTTTATTTACTCATTTTAAAAGACAGCTTCTAGCAAAAAGAAAATCCTTTAAAAGAATCTATAGAATTGTTGGACAATAAACAATACTTTAAAAGCAAATTTGTAATTAATCAATCATAAATTCCACATTTAAATCTCCCTTGAAGTGCTCTTGGTTTTTAATTACGGATTTTGTTATGATCCCATGAAAGATTTATGTTCAGATATGAAACAAATGCTGTTTTGAATGATTAATTTTAAAATACACTTTTCCTATTAAATAATAAGAATTCCCCCTGTGTTTTCTGTTTATAAGAAGTAAGGAAAGTGAGTCTTATGATTTTGAATTCATGATAATGTCTTCATGGTAAACATGACATATTTGGAAAGTAGACCAAAAACAATAATTCAAAGGCATCATGAACAAAAATATTTACTTTTTAAAGTCCTATGAGGATAATTTAAAAATAGACATAGTAATGAAAATCTATATGAAATAAATGCAAGAATATTTAATATATCTACATTATGAAACCTTTAACTTTTTAAATCAGTTTTTAAACAGAGCCAGATATTTATTATATTTTGTATCTGAGCCATCATTATTTGCAAAATTAATGATCCAAATATTACAATTTATTTTCCTAAATGCATAAAAAGTTAAAAGTATTAGAACAAAAAAATACATCATATTTGTAAGGAACTAACTGCTTCAAAATTCTCATTTGTAAAAATATAAGTCAATGCAATAAGGTTTTATGTGAGATATCCAGGAATAGTTAATTACACAATCATTACTCAAGAAAAGCATATGAATTGAACAAGACAGTTTTCTTTTCTCAGAAATATTCATAGCTGGTTTTAATCTAGATATAACACATAACACAAGGCATAAATATTTAATGGCTAAACAATAACCAGGTTAAACTTTGTTGTTTTTCTTTCTTCTACCAGACATCCAATCCTGTTTTTGTGTCTTAAAATAAGGAGAAAAAATAATGTGGTTTCTTAAAGAAATGAAGTCATTTAGAAAATGTTATTTTCCCACCTCTGTTATACTTGGAAACACACCAATGTCTGTTCATTTATTGTTAGAGTTAATTACATATATGCAATTTATAGTCGAACATACACTATAAATAGTAATTGTATATAACTATAAAAATTCTTCTGAAATGACATAGCTAAAGTAAATAGTTGTCATTTGATATTCCTTCCTGATGATGTCCCATTAAAATGAAATGGCAGATCTGACAAAACAATAAGAGGAACATAGAATGAGCGACTCTTTAGTCATATAATAATTGATTGCTATTGTAGACAACATCCAACCTTTTTCACAGAGTGGTGAAAAGGGTTCACTTTAAATTAATTGGCATCGCCATGAAATAAATTACATGACCGTGTGCTTGGGAAGCAACTCAGGCCCACATTAGATATAATTGGGGTGAAACTGTTATATAGAAATTGTGTGGGGGAAAGCTAGAGATAGAATTTTTGCATAGCACACAAATGTGCTAGTGATACTGAGACCAAATAGTCTGTTTTTGTCTTTCAAGACAAAAAGAATCTTTTTTTTTAGAATGCTTTTTTTTTTTAAGGGTTTTGCAACGATTCATATTGATTGCTTATGTTAGGAAATATATGACTGGGAAGATGAGCTGACCAACATCCACTTAAACAAAAGGAAAGTCAATTCAAGCTAAATTTCAAGTTCAAGATAATAGATTTGAACTTTTCTTGAAATTCAGGCTTTCCTGAATTTCTAGCCTGTTCTCCAAAGTTATGGGCCAGAGTGCTACTATTGTTTAAAAGCCAAGATGAGGGGCACCTGGGTGGCTCAGTTGGTTGAGCGGCTGCCTTCGGCTCAGGTCATGATCCCAGGGTCCTGGGATCGAGCCCCGCATCGGGCTCCCTGTTCGGCGGAGAGCCTGCTTCTCCCTTTCCCTCTGCCTGCTGCTCTGCCTACTTGTGCTATCTCTCTGTCAAATAAATAAATTAAAAAAAAAAAAAAGCCAAGATGATACTAAGTTTCTAAGAAAGGATATAAGAAAGGAAACGGAAAAAAATTTTCTCTGTCTTTACTGTATCAATGGTACTCTCATCAGACACACATAGTTACTGCACCACAAAAAATTAGGAAAACTCTAGAGAAAAGTAAAGCACTGAAGGTGAGAAGAGTGAATTCTATATATAGACAAACTAAAAAAAAAGTTTTGGGAAGGTAAAGTTTGATACTAGCTCATGTTTGCAATGCCCTAAAGGTCTTAGAGTTTTACAATATAGTATTAGTAAAAAAAAAAAATGTTGATTTTATTTTGAGGCCGAAATAGATCCTTTCTAGGCAAATACAAGAAACCATATTTGCATAAATTTATAAGAATAAGTAATCATTACTGATGAATTATTGCTATTTGATAGTCAAATAAATTCAAAAGGGTTTTGAATAAATTCATGGATCCTGGTTCCGCATTGGATGGTTAAAGAAGCTAAGATTTTTTAAGGAATATATAATTTAATTTGCTTAGGTCTGATCTAACGGAAGTCAAACATAAATTGCTTTAAAATATATTCTGTAGGAACCGTCAGAAAACAGAAAACATCATGTTTGAAAAAAACTCATAATTTGAAGGTTATATCTATAACAATATCTTGTAATTTTATTACTATTCTACTGCTTAGCTTAGCTTTTAATATAAGCACTTCATTTCTTAAAGCCAATGACCTATTTTTAGAAAATGCCATTATACACTCATTGAATATTTAAATATTTTACCAGGGATGTTAATGTTGTTATTCATTTTTTTGCAAGCTAATCTCTTTTATTTAAAAATTCCATTCATAAGATTGCTCATCAGTGATAACTGATAAAATCAAATAGCGTATGGAGTGAAAGAGACATAAATAGAGCCACATGTGTATGTTATACATCTGGTATTTTACTGAAAATCCTTACTACCAAGTATTCCAAAAACCTGATTTTTTTTTTATTCCCAAAATTGCAATTGTTCCTTTTTCTGTCCTATTAAATCAGAAAACCTACAACTATAGCTTGGGAGGGGGAAGGAGTCAGGGAAGTGGGAGGAAAGCATGGCTATTTAATTAGGGGTCATTCAGCTTCCAATTTTTCAACAAGTTGTTTTGACACCTACCATATTTTTACTCATTATCAACCATTTCCTACTCCTAGGTAGTGTAAGTTTGACTTGTGGCTTCCCCTGCATTGTTAGAGAAAACCTGAGAGACAGGCATTAAACATCAAGTCTTACTCTGGGATAACAAGAAGAAAGCTGCACACAGAGTATTAAAAAATCAATTGGAATACTCAATGAAAGGAGCAGTGCCTGGGTATTTGAGGATCAGTAGGACTTGAGCTCGCCAGGCTTCCAGCCCGGTTCTAGCTGGGAAGGAGTCTACACAGCAGCTGTGGGAAGAGGCAGTGTGGCACCTTGGGAGAAGGTTACCAGGTTCTTGGTAGTGTGGCACCTTGGGAAGCCGCTTACCAGCTGTGAGACTGGAGGGAAGAACTGAGGGCTCGTGTGTTGTGTGTCTAAGAGGAGGGATGTAATTTTAATTTCTAAGTCTCCTTCTAACTTGTAAAGTCTTTTTCATCTCTGGGAATCATCTTTTTTTCCCCCCTGGGAATAATTTTTAAATTTCATATTGAAAGAGAGACTAACTTAAGGTTGGAATCTTTAGAGTAAATGGTGAAAAGTATGTAGCTATTTCTCACTACGTGCCCCTTTAAGGTGGCACTGAATACTTCACAATCAGTGTGTGTGATGCCTTCCTTTAAAGAATTTGCAAATGTATAGGGAATATTCCATTTGCATGTGCTTAAGTGTTTATTTTTCATGACAAAGAGGAGACAAAATTTTGCCTATCAAATGAACACTTTGTGGAAACACAAAGCAAGCCATGCTATTTGTCCTCTATTTTTAAATATTGAATTAATCCCCAAATTGGAGATACTAACAAAAATAAATAAATGTTTACAAATAAAATGAAAACATGGAAGATCTGTTGAATCTTTATAGCTTTTCATATTGACATGGAATTATTCATACTTATATATAGAAAGAAACAATTTTAGGAACATCTCAAAAATGCATTTTGAAAATTTCTTTGAGTTCCATAAACAAGTTCCAGTACTGAATGAGTGAATAGATACTTAACTCCCCAATTCAAGTAGATATGCTGCAATAATTTTTTATTTTGTGGGACAATTACTGCTATGCAGTTCATTATATAAGGACTTATCCATTCATTTATCCATTTTATTCCTGCTCTTTCCTTACGTTCTTATAAATCCAAGAAAATCAGTCCTCTGCACCCTCAGAGCCCTTTCTACGCATATGCCTAGAATTGAATGCCATTGAATTGAACCAAGTGATATATTTTGACAAACTTTGATCCATGGTGTTATTATATATATATATATATATATATATATATATATATATATATATATACACACATTCTTGCAATTTTCTTTTTAATTAATCTGAGGGCCATAGCAATTTAGATAATCACCACATTATTATGTGGCAGATCCTGATTAAAAGGACATAGCTGAATACACTAAAAGGAGGGCTGTGTTTTGGTTCAGAATTTCTTTTTTTTACAGAAGTAAGGTTTGAATAATGTAAATGACATTTAAAATCATGTATATAGTGCTAAACAGGCTCCCACTCAGCAACATGAAGATATATAGTTCTTGAATTCATAATGTCATGAGAATATCCACTTACGATTTAAGAGTGTATTACATCTCTATTAACTCCCTTGTACTCTTCCAGTAGGAGATTTCTAAGTACTTGATAAACTATGGACTCTGAGAAACAAACTGAGGGTTCTAGAGGGGAGGGAGGTGGGGGGATGGGTTAGCCTGGTGATTTGTACTAAAGAGGGCACGTATTGAATGGAGCACTGGGTGTTATATGCAAACAATGAATCATGGAACACTACATCAAAACTAATGATGTAAAGTATGGTGATTAACATAATAAAGTAAAAAATAAGAAAAATATATATTATATATATAATATATATATGCTCAAAATTCTCTTAAAAAAGATAAAATGAATAATTCTAAACAAAAGACTTAAAAATTCAAACTTCATATATATAAAAAAAGTATTCTTCTGCTGGAGTAAAAAAAATGTTTTCTAAACCTTAAAAAAATTATATTGTTTTTGTATATTTAAAACATTTTAGCCTTGAGTATAATGATTAAAAGTTGATTTCTTCTGTCACTTGTTTTTCCCCAAATTACAACCTGATTATTAGTTTATCATTTACCTTCTTACAAAAAAGGGAACCATTTCTTATGATTTCCAACCTGTTTGCTATTTACCAGTTTCTTATAAATCTCTGACTTTAGAAATCGAGGAAAAGAATCCTCGGCCATAAGACTATAGATTAACTTCTGAGCCTCATCAAAACATTTGAGAGTTGGTTCTGCAATATTCTTTGAGATGAGGTCCCAGGTACTGAAGTCAATGTTGATCTGTGGAAATAAGTTTGCATATCATTACATTAGTTTAGTCAAGGAATACATGGTTTATACAGTTGGTAGATATACATATTATTTGAATTTTTTTTCTAAACACAAAGTCAATCTGATGCACAACAGCAGAAAAAGTCATACATTTTTTTCCTGGAATGTAGAACACGTATTTGGTTTAATTATTTTTCTTTTCTTTTTCTTTTTTTTTTTTTTTGTGTGTGATCTTTTCATATTTTTAATGGGAGGACAGTAAAAAGATGCTCATTTGGGGAAGCAGCCAGCAGCAAACTAAGGCATGCTGGATGTGAAGAGACCAACCAGAGACTAAAAATTAACCTGGGTGGCTCAGTAGGTTAAGTGTCTGCTTTTCGCTCAGGTCATGATCCCAGGGTCCTGAGATCAAGTCCCACATTGGGCTCCCTGCTCAGAGCGGAGCCTGCTTCTCCCTCTCCCTCTGCCCCTCCCCTCGTTGGTCCTTGCTCTATCTATCTCTATCTCTCTCGTGCGCTCCCTCTCTTTCTCAAATAAATAAATAACCTCTTTAAAAAATAATTATTTTTCCTAGGTAGAGAGGGTTGGCATTGACAGAAAACAGAGGCAAAGCCTTATTTTGAGATTATAAAAAAATGGCAAAGGTGAAAAACAAGATATTTCATGATTTTAAATTTATTTTCCCATAAATACTTTTTTTCTAGTACTTTAACCCTAATACCAATAGTATATTTTCCAAAGTCAGAACAAAAACTAGAATTCAGTAGGTTGGATTATACCAACACATTCCCATTCTCTATACTTCCCCATGTTGTTTCCCACACAACATTGCTTTTTGTTCTAATTTGTATTTCTTTTTGTTTGCCAAAATAAACCAAATAACATCCCCCTCTTCACTGACTCCCATGCCTTCCACAGAATATACCTATATGTGTGTGCATGTGTGTGTGTGTATATCCTTGTCCCCAAACCACTACCATACACGAATATCCTCATCAGGGTCTAAGAGAGATCTATTACATTGGAACACACCATTCATCTGCAAATCTGTAAAATGCCCCAAACCTTGGGAAGATGCTTGTCTAACTCTATGCATATTCCAGGATATATTCTGCAAAGCAGAAAATTTCACATCCAAGTTGTCTAATTTAAATTGAAAATATTCATGAAGTGCAAAAGAGATTTGAATCTTAGAATTAAAAACTCAAGAAAGGCAGGTGCTATATCCGTCTTATTCACCCTTCTATTTTCTGGCACTTAGCAGAGTATCTGCCACATAATAGGCAATCAATAAATATTTGTTGAAGAGAATTAAAATGTCTCTTGACAAAATGGGGAAATTGTAAAAATGCCATAATTTGGGGGTCTGGTAAAAGAAAGACTATAAATGACAATTCGTGCTTATTGAATTGAGGTTAAAAGAGGCAGGCAGACCTATAATCAAGCTTTTCCTCAGCTATTTACTTGCTATTCATATGGGTGAAACAAGTTCTATAATTTCTTTTAATCTTTGATTTCCACGGTATAATAGAGAAGAGTAACAGCATCTATCTTAAAGTGTTTCAAGGACTAAATGAGATAAGTTTAATATCAAAGTATTTTAATATTATTATTCTAGGAAGAAGAGAAGAAGAAAAAACTTTTAATTAGAAAAGAATCAGAAAAAGGCCACTCTTTGTTCACAGATGTTTTCCTTCTTAAGGGATTTCAGCTACTCAGTGATCCCACATCTGCACCTTTATTTCTCTGATCATCCTCTTACGTCCTCCATCAAAGTTCCAGGCCAAATGCTACAACTCTCTGAAGGCCTCAAAATCTGGAATCAATTTCTCCTTCTTTATAAAGGAAGATGGTGGAGGGCAGTGGAAAGACTTTGGGATAATTTTCTAACCTGTGCTCTAACACTTAGCACCTTGGTGACCTGGCTTGAATTAGTTTAATATTTCTGAGCAATCCTTCCTCATCATTAAGCCAGGTAGTTCCTGACTGAGTTTTTAAAAGAATTAAAATATAATGATCCTTGCATTCATGGATTCCACAAATATTTATGATGATCTATTATGTACCAAATGCTTTCTATACTTGGGAAATGATAACCAACAACTAAATAAATAGCATTATTTTAGAAATAAACTTGAAGGATGAGAAGAAGCTGGTCCTCTAAGACTCTGGGGGAAAACATTTCTAGCAGAAAAAACAACAAATGCAAAGATGCAAGAAAGAATTCGTTATGTTCTGAAAAGCCACTATGCCTGGATGGCTGGAATATAGAGTGTGAGAAAGTTCTGTAATGAGATTTGCCTACAAGTCTTGTAGGGCTTATGTGCAGTGTAAGGAGTTCTTATTTTTCTACTAGAAGCAATAGGAAGACCCTGAAGGGTTTTTGAGGAGGGAAGTGGCATGATGATATGGTATGGACCTAGAATACTGCCTGACTTGTAGTGGGGATCAGTGAATAGTGGTTGTTGTCAAGCCCTTGCAGTTTTTTAAACATCTAGGGTAGTCTGTTTCATAACTCCTATCCTATGTTGTGGGGATATGAGAATAAATGTTGCCTGTTTTCTTCTTTAGCTGTGCCATTAATTACTAAGTGGCATCATCTGCAATTTGCTTAACTTTGTATCCCCCGTAATAGTAAATATAGCAATTTATCTCATTGAGGCATTCATTCATCGGGGGAGTATTCACTGACAGCAGGGCTGGTGTGTGCCTAGTCCATGGTTTGGCTTATTATTATTTTAATCAGAACTGAACACCTGCAATAACTCCCGATTTCCTATTTAAAAAGTCCGAAGCCTTGATTTTGGCATTCATGGCCTTTACAACAGAGTCCTAACTTACACATTTTGTTTTCTCCTTTATGTGTGCCCTGTATTTTTACCAAGCTAGACACTTCCCCTCAAGTTCCTTGTATTTTCCCACCTATGAACATCTTTTTCATACCATCCTTGTCTACCTGAAAGTCACTCCTCTCACCAAGTCTTTCACACACATCTTTGATGCCCTGAGGCTACGTTCAAGTAATATTTACCCTGTGAAGTTTACTCATGGATTCTTTCCTTTTTGGATCTGTCAAAGGATTTTGTGTTACTTAGACCATATTTACACTTTGTGCCTCCTTCTCTATGCCTTGTGCCATGTAAGGACTCAACGGATATGGACTGCATAAATAAAGTGAAAAAATGTTTCTATATTTGTTAAAAATGATGTTTAAATTTTAAAGGGAACTATTCCATTTCAACATGTACTGGTAATCAATGTTATTTATTAAAATAGATGAAGCTTGTATTTCTGACTTATCCCTCTCATTTTTCTGACTTGTCTGTTTTCCGACCAAGGAACTGCCAACATCAGCCATGATAGCTGAGTGATGAGCAGATATACTAATCCCAGGAGATAATTAGTAGTCTTATGAGGCTGTGTCTTGGCAATTCAGCTTGATGTCAGTGACAAAACATCACACCCACATGTTTGTATAAATGTCATTATTTTTCTCCAAGTTCTTCAAGCTCGAATCATAGGAAACATCTCTGACACCTCTTTTTCCTCTGATCTCTCTCTCTCCCTATTTTTTCCCTCATTTGCCTTTTATTTTGTAATTTCACAATGGCTTTTTTCATTCTCACTCCTATTTCTCCAGTTCAGCCTTTTATAATGGAATCTCTATCCCAAATCCTCAAATTTACCTCTAGTTTGATACCTCTTCTTACAATGTCTTTCCCTTCTGCACATGTGAAAGTATAACTATATCAATTTCACCAAAATATCACTTTCAGCATATGAATATTCAGCTGAAAATCCATTTTTCTTTATAACATAAACTGTAAATATCTTACCTTGGCATTTGAGCTTCCTCGCACTCAGACTTCAATGTGTTGTTTCAAAATCTTCTACTTTCCTTAGCAGTATATATAAAACTAGTCTACTCTCTGTTCCCAAAGCAAATCTTGTACCTAAAGCTTGTTTATGTTGTTTTCACCATCTAAAATCGCTTTCACCCCCACAGTTTCATTCTGTACAGATTTTCCTTATCCTTTATCATTTAGCTTAAGTTGAATATCCTCTGAGAAGCCTTCCTTGGCCACAGAAGGAAAGTCACTATAATTTCCTTATCATTACGCATTATTTTGATTTAGAAATCAACAAATTTGATTTCTTGCTTAAATAAATTTAGATACAAAGGCTGCTGCTAGCATTAATTACTCAGTCTGATTATCAGAGAAGGAAGATTTGTCACTGCAAAGGGAATTTAATAGTTCATGACATGGAATTAACTTGTTTTTAATCTGTTGTCTTTTCCCTATTTCTTTTGCTAATTCCCTTTTTCTCTGCATGCCCCTCAAATAGGAGCAAAGCAGCTATGCATTCTCTCAGTTCTATCCCAAGTCTCATCCTAGATTTTTTTCCATTGGTTACCCTGTCTGCTTCCCTGGCTAAATATCTGAACACTGGTATTATCTCTAAAATAATCATAATGATATTTAGGTATGATTATTTTAACTGAAAATAATAATTATTATTATTTATTAACTATTAGTACTGATATACTGTCTTTCTATGGTTACTTTATGTCACCTACACACAACTATATAATATACAGTATTATTATTCCCATTTTTCTGGGGAAAAAAACTAACATATATCTGAGAAAGTAGGCATTTTATTTGTAGTCATTCCTAGAATTTATTTATTTGAAATATCATATTGAGTAGATGCTTAGGAATTGTGTGAAGGATCTGAAGATACAAAGGTGATTAAACTGAAAAATTAATCAAGAAGACAGATTTTGGAAAAGTAATCCAAAGGAAAAAATAGGCTTTCTGAAGGAAATGAGATCTTAAGCAGATCTTTGAATTATTATCATGAAGAGATAGATTAAGAATGGAACTTGCACATGGGCAGGTAAACCAAAAGAAGCCCAGTGGGTTTTGAGAGGAGGAAAGGCAAGAACCTGGAAAGGAATCAAGGTACCAGGTCATGTGGGACCTTGTGTAGTTCTTGTTAAGGAATTTTTACTTAACCTGAGAGCAATGGGAAGAATTTTTAGTAAGGGCATGTTGTAAACACATGTTTGAAAAAAAAATCATATCACTGGATGCCATGTGGTATCATAGCTGGGTGTGGATAAAAGGAAGAAAAATGAGAAAACCTTACCAAAAGTTCGGGTGGGCAGTGATGGTGAATTTGGCTGTGAAATGTCACAGGGAATTATGGGAAGTGCATAGATTTTAAAGATATCTAGAAAGTAGAATGTGTGGAACTTGTGATTGAATAGTGCACTAGGATGAGGGACAAAATCTTGAGGAATGGCTGGCTTTTAGCAATATTCTGAAGAATGAGATGATAGAAAATGCTGATGGATTGGACATGGGATGTAAGTGGAAGAAAATCAAGGATGACTACCAATTATTTATCCAGAGCAAATAGAAGAACAGAACTGCCATTAACGGAGATGGGGAGACTCAGGTAGAAGAAAGTTTTGAATAGAAAATCAGGACTCATATTTGAATTTGTTAAGTTTGAGCTGCCCTTTTAAAAATATGGGACCTTGGGCACCTGGGTGGCTCAGTCGGTTATAAGTCTTCCTTTGGCTCAGGTCATGATCCCCTGCTCTGCAGGGAGCCTGCTTTTCCCCCCGACCCTGCCCCACTCATGCGTGCTCTCTCTCTCTCTCAAATAAATAAATACAACCTTTAAAAAAATAAAAAATAAAAATATGGGACCAGAGAAAATCACTGGGAGAATGAATGTAGGCAGAAAATGAAGGGGATTGCCTTCTCTCATTATAGTGTCTGTTGGGTTATGAGTCAGAACAGTAAAAGAAATTGCTAAATAGCAGTCAGTAAGGAAGGAGGAAATCAAGTACTAGGAATCAATTGAAGATAGTATTTCAATTAAGAGAGAGTGATCAAGTTTGTTAAATGCCCACTGAGAAGTCAATTTGGGTGAGGTATTAGAATTAGGCTATCAAAAGTATCTTCTCTTTTCTTCTCAAATCCCTTGAAATTTCAGTAACTGGAAAAAAAGTGAAAATGTTAGGCCTAATATATGTAGAGAGATAGTTAGATATCTTTAAAAGAATCACTCCTGGGGCCATGTCTGTGAGCTGCATCTTCAACTTTGCATAAATCTCAACTATGATTTTTGGCTGGATTCTACCAGAAGATACATGGATAAATTTCTATCTCAAAAAGTAAGACAAGAGATGTTGAGCTTGGAGTAGACCAAAGGTTAAGATCTCATCAGGAAGTGACCTTCTAAATATGCAACCTTTCCAGTGGTATGATGTTGAGTCTTGGGAGTTACAGGGAAGCTTAGACTTCGCTGAGTGGTCAAACTCTTAGGTCCAGAGCCTGGGCTGAACAGTGTATCAGTTAATGAAATAAACAGAGTTACATTACTTACTAATATGATAGCTACTTGCATTTTATTTGTATGGATACACACTTTAGTTTCAAGGATTCTGAGAAATATAATATTTCCTTTGCTTATTTTTTCAAAAGATTATGAATTATCTTAGATATCTGAGCCCACTGCACTGTCAGTCTCAGAAAAGAATTGTGATTCTTACCGAATCTCTGACAGTGGAGATGTCATCACAACCATCTAGAGGCTTTTAAATTCTGTCAGTTTTGAAAGGCCTTGACACAGGTAACGTTGACAGCAATCCATTGCATTAAAATGACTGCCTTCCGAATGATGTTTGGGGTAGTTGTTTAAAAACAATTTTATTCTAAAGACCCAGAATATTTTAATACTCATGGGATATTGTTAACTACAAGGTATGGCAGTCAAATTCCTCTCTACTTCACCAGCAGTGTTAAATCCTTTTGGTTTCCAACAAATTATTTTATCAGGAAGAATACATTTTAAAGGGTACCTGCTGGTTTTCCCGTGACCCTCCACTCTGCTTTCTATATTTTTACATAATTTGAATGAAACGTTTTCAATTGTGTTCTCACATTCAAATTAGATAGCATTTTCCTCATCTAGAACATATAGTGGAGCAAGAGACTGTCATTATGCACAGGGTGTGTGCATGCATATGTAAAACACCTTACTAAAATGGAGCAGGCAGCCTCTTAGACCTCATTCACAACAAAACTTAAAAATTACTATTCAAATTAAAGCCACCCATAATCATGTTTTTGGTTGCATAATTCTATTTAATCACCACCAACACCTCTTGTATTACTTCATTTTTGGCATCATTAAAGGAAAACGAATATCCTGAAATATCTTCTCAAGGGTGGCTATTAAAATTGAGAATGGCAAAGTCTGTAACATCTTGAAGGAATCCATCCCTGCACAGGACTTCATCCTTTTGCTCTTACTGGTTTTAGAGACAGAAATCAGTGACACATGTTGGGGGGTAGTTTTAACATCTCAAATCGGGCAAAAGAAACAGAAGAAATTATAACACATGCAATCACATAAGTTGACAAAAATAAATGTACATAATGTAGATGGATAATGTATATGGATTGCTAAAAATAGATGTATGTGAGCAAAAGCTATCTGGAATAGCTGAGAAGGAGTCCAATCGACTGGTTTCATTTACCAACCCAAACATGCTAATCCAAGATTAATTTCAGTAGCACAGAGACCCACAGAAGTTCAAAAAACACCTGAGTGTTTTCTTTTCAAGTTAAAATGCAGCCCCCAGTTTTTCAGAGGGCGAAAATGCTACTGCAGATTATTTAGAAGAAGTACTCCTGCAACTCTTTCCCCTCTTAATGCCATAGTTGAATCTAAACTTCGTGGTTTAAGAAGTTATACAAAGAGAATGTGAGAAGAGAAATAAAGCTTTTGATAGAAAGGAAGATAGACTCTATGTGCCAAGATAATTTTATGCTTTTGCCTTTAGCATAAACATCAAGGTTCCCAGGCTATATTACAAACATTTAAAATAAATAGTAGATCTGGAGAAAGGAATTTGAAACCTGAGAGAATGGGCTGTGGGTCTCTCCTCTCATGACCCGTTGTATCTTTATGACTGCAGGACTCATTATTTTTTCTCTAGGGCTCAGTTTCATTTTCACCTGTGCAGTGTGGATGATTGCAATACCTCCCCAAGATAGTGGTCATGATGATCAGATGAGATAGTCCACGTAAAAGCATTGTGCAGAGATGTCACTTATAATTTCTTTAACTCTGTTTTCCTTCCTTTACCTCCCTTCCTCCTACCCCTTCTCCTTCTCGTCCTCCTCGATCTCCTCCTTTTTCTCCTCTCTCTCTCTCTCTCTTACGTTTTCAGAGGCCCTTTATTTTAAGATGAAATAAATAAGGAGGAGGAAATTATTGGGATCCAGGAAGTGCAGTTGCCTCAGTTTCCCCTCTGAGACATACTGTGCTAGGCTTCCTTCACTACGGGACTAGCCTCCTAGGCACTGGCTGGTCCTTTACTTGACTTCCTCTTTGTCTTCCTTTCCTATCCTTCTCTCCCATTATGTCTAATTCCCTCTATACTCCCATTTCCGGTCAAAGCTCACAAATTACTTCTTTTGAGATACATTTTCTCATCCCCCTAGAATTGGATTTTCCTGTTGCATGTTACACATCACCTGTGTTCCCTACCATGACTCTCATGAAAGTTTATTGGATTACTTTTTAACTGGAGTCTTCCCCTCAAAATGGTTAGCTTTACCCACCCAGGGACTCTGTCTTTTTTCTTATCTGCACCAGCATGCTTCCTGGCATATACTAGACACTTAGTGATTAATGAACCAAAAGTTAGGAAATTAATAAATAAGCAAACTCATTATATCTGGAGATGATACTAGAGTTGGGGGACACTGTTGATAAGCAGCAATTTGTGGGGTCAGATAAAAACATCCACATGTTGGGAAAGTGGCATTAAAAATGCAAAGAAAACATTTTAATCTAAGATGGAGAATACAAAATTGGCATGAGAGTAATATCAAGACATGCTTCCAAATGCCCATTTTCATGGGCCTCTTTCTACCAATAATTCATATATCTATTTCCTTTCCTTGAGATTCCGTTTAAAGCTAACCTTATTTAAAATAAAGACCTTATCTCAATATCTTGTCTCACTACTACCCAATCATTATATCCTTCTAGGTATAATGCAAAGTTTCCTCTGTAAATTTTTTTTTTTTGCACTTAATCATTTGTTGTTTTGCTCTTTTTCCCTAGTTCCATAAATTTCATTTTTTTTTACCCAACTAGCTTCAAAGTTTCTTTTGAGCCAAACCATAGTTTCAACCTATTTTACTTTCTTGCATTTCCTTATCAAGCTGCCTAGTTCACACAACATATTGCATTATACTTCAGTGTTTTTTTAATCTGTTCTCCTGCCTAAACTGAGCTGCCCTTTCACGGAGGTACTTTATCTTATAAGGAGGTGAATAGTAGACACAGAATAAGCATTTGCTGATGTGAAATAAAATATGTCAATAAATAACATTATACTGACTTAAAAACAAAAGCAAAAAAACAGACATAGATATTTTAAAAAGTGTCCTGCACACGCCCATTAAGATACCTTCTCCTCTATGACTATAGTTTCTTCTTTATTTTATGAGTTATGGTGTCTTCACATTTACATTTAATAAATACTTTTTTATTTTATTTTATTTTTAAAGATTTTATTTACCTATTTGAGTAGATAGAGAGAGCACGCACAAGCCTGGGGGGAGAGGCAAAAGAAGAGGGAGAAGTAGACTTCCTGCTGAGCAGGGAGCCAAATGACAGCAATGTTGGACTCCATCCCAGGACTCTGGGATCATGACCTGAGCGGACGCAGATGCTTAACTGACTGAGCCACCCAGGTGCCCCATTTAATAAGTACATTTAAGAATTAAATATTTTGTACTAATATTCTTTGACTTAAAAAACTGTCAGTGTGGTAATATGCAGTTGAATTTATATAATTTTAAACATTACACTGTTGTATGATTTGGAACATTTTCTACTATCTCAGAATGACAATCAACATAAACATAAACATTTTTCTCTCTAATCACATATTTTCCATCCTGAGTAATTTCCTTTTCAATAAAAAGAATGACAGAAATATAATATATATAAATGATATAAATAAAACATGAATATTTAAAATCTGTCAGTGTTTTCAGTAATATGAAAATATTATTTGAAGTGTTTGAAGAGTTCCATTCTGTTGAAACCAAGTAATATTATTTTCTTAAAATTCCAAATATTATAAAATGAGTGGTCCAAATTGAAGGACGAATAAATAAAAGTTTATGAACTTCTTTTACACTTATAGGTTCCTATTGTGTGCAAAGTAGAGGCACTTTAAAAAATATTGCTTGTCGGCATGCCTGGGGGGCTCAGTCGTTAAGCGTCTGCCTTCGGTTCAGGTCATGATCCCAGGGTCCTGGAATTGAGGCCCGCATCAGGCTCCTTGCTCAGCAGGTAGCCTGCTTCTCCCTCATCCTGCTGCTCCCTCTGCTTGTGTTCTATCTCTCTTTTGCTGATAAATAAATAAAATATTTTAAAAAATTAAAAAATAAAAAGTAAAAAATATGACTTGTCTAATAATTTTCTTTTTCAAATCACTTAGTTAAAATACCTGGCTATATATATACTTTTTTTCCCTCAGTATTTTCTTCTGAAACTACCTAGGTATAGTCCATTCAATGAATAGCTCTTTTTATCTGAAACTAGTGCTTTGCTAATGTTTTTTTATAATGGTTGTTTTCAGGTTGAAACTATAGCCCTTATAGTGACTTATTTAAAAAAAACAAAAAGGATTACAATTTCCTAAAAGCTGTTCTGCATGATATAAACCACAGACATGTGATCTCATTCATCATTCTCATGTGTCCTGTGTGTTATGTGCTTGCTTTTTAGATAAATTATTAGAGGGAAACTGAGGCTCAGAGAGATAAAACAGCTTACCACAAGATTACTACAGGATTTGAATTTAGGTCTAGGTATCTCTAAATTTCCAATTATCTACTATATCACACTAACTCTCTATTAGTGTAGAAACCAGAGAAAAGATAATCCTGTAAGGGAGAGGGCATAAAGTCTAGTTACAATTATTATCATTTCTCATCGAGACCTAGAAGTTCAATTTTTGTTGTTTTGTTCAGTGGGCTGTCTTTGCCTGTTAGAACAGGAAACGGAGAACCATTAGTAATGTCAACTTATAAAAAGGGATTGTTTAGTAAATTTAGTATAGTCTAATTATAAATTGTCTAATTGCATCAATTAAAAATTAAGTTATACTAGCAATTTTACAGATGAGGAAATAGAGACATGAGAAATTGAAAAGAAAATAAATATGAGTTAATAGACCTCTACATAGCATGACTTTGCCATTGTTCTTTACTTTAGGATTTTCTATCAAGAAAATTAGTTATAATTTTGATTCTTTATGAGTCACTTATACAACTATAATTGAATATGGAAAAATAGAGAATATTCTCATATAAATCTCATTCTTGGATTAATTTTTTTACTTGTGAAAATCATGTTTTCCAGCTTCCATATCAAAGATATGACCTTGTCTTATTAAGTCTGCCTACTAGATAAATCTAAATACTTCCCACCCTTTTCTATCTTTACTACTGCCTATCCAACTCATCCCCCACTTCTCATTAGCAATATCAAAATGTTTGTAATTTTCAGGAAACACTAGGCAGCTTTGTGCCTCCATGTTATATCACTGTGCCCTCAGTCTGAAATATTCTTTCTTCATTTGCGTCTTGATATTACTCTTTTCATGACATACGTTTTTCATGTGTGAATCACCCTGAAAATGCGTCCCTTAACTCTCCATATTTAATCACTTTTCCAGTGTGCTAATAATGAACTTTAAATGTGGCTTTATTATTATATTGTTTATTGTGTATTTGACTGGTTTTATTACATGTCAGTCTCTCCTGCTTTGTGACTTCATTGTGGGGGCAGGCACTCAAAAAATCAGTTTAATGAGTCAACATACTCACAGTTGTATTATATTTAACATAAAACCGATGGACTACAGAGAAATACCTTGAAAACTGTAACTGATACATAATATAAAAGGCAAATGCCCTTTAGTAATTTGGGAAGTGAAATTTAGTAATCTGTTGAACTGGAAACAACTAATGGCAAATAATAAGAAAGATAATGACTTTCAAATGTATATCTATATAGTTTTTTGTTTTCAGTGAATTTTGTCATATTTGATGATAACATTTTTAGATACTTCAAGGAGAAAATATAATTATTACTTGAAAAGCAGCCATAAATTTAATTATATTTTATTTAGTCAAATTAATTAGATGGACAAAGTATAAAAAGTCATACAAGTTTTATATGCTTAACTGTGCTATTTATTTAAATTATTACCATATAAATTTATTTTAGAAGAAAAGATTAGGAAAGTAAACAAAACTATTTTGTCAAAATTGATAATTTATTATATATTGTAAAATTGAATTCAGCTATAATTAAAAGATGACATTTCTTATTAGAAGACTTCTCATGCAAAATGTTTGAGAATGCTATTCTAAAACAATCACTGTTAATTAGCTGAATTCATAAAGAAGAAAAAAATCTGGCTTTCAAATCAATATCACAATAAATAGGATATCTTTAGAGCTGATTTCAAGCCCTTTTAGGGAATGACACATTAATCAACTTGACAAATCTCATATACTATATTTTCAATTTTCCAGAATTATTTATTGATTCTTAGATGGTGACTGGGAAATGAATGTTGAAATAGCTCCACAGCAGTTAAAATTCTTCACCCTCTTCACTGTCCCCCCATGAATTCCAGACTATGTTTTAGTAGCTCATATGTGTGTAAATTTATACTAGCCAATGTATGCTGTAGTAAGTAATGTCCAATTAAAACTTGAACTATTAATACAACCACTTTATGTCCTGGATTTTCTGTAAGTGTTTTCATTTCATCTATTCTGTTCTTTGTCCCCATAAGTGTAATAACCCTTCTCACACCATGAATCCTAATTTTGGATCAGAAAATATGATAACTATCCCCTAGGAGGAAATTGGTGTTTTGCCTCCGTAGGAAAGATGACTCGTACTAGTAGTTTATGTTTGGTACTAGTAATTCAATGTAGCTTTCTGTTCATTATTTATGCATTAAAATTCCTTGCTTATATGATATATTCAGTGAGGAACTGAAATCATTTTATTTATTTATTTTTAAATTTTATTTTATTATGTTATGTTAGTCACCATACATTACATCATTAGTTTTTGATGTGGTGTTCCATGATTCACTGTGTATGTATAACACCCAGTGCTCCATGAAATACCTGCCCTCCTTGATATCCATCACCGGGCTAACCCATCCCCCCAGACCCTCCCCTCTAAAACCCTCAGTTTAGCCCATCCCCCCAGCCCCTCCCCTCTAAAACCCTCAGTTTGTTTTTCAGAGTCCACAATCTCTCATGGCTGAAATCGTTTTAAATTATAAATTGCTCAAAGTTTTAATAGTAAAGGGTATATGAAGATGATCATGGTTTTGGTTCTGGAAATGAAATCAAATATAAATGAATTGTTACACACATTGAACCCTTTTTTTTGGGGGGGGGGACTATTATCAGTCATTCCAGGTTTCTCCTGGAAGGCCCTTTCTCCTTTCCTGATCTTAAAGCAGCATAGGCGGATCCTGATTACCTGAAACATTGTCTCACAGCTTTGGCTATTTTTACCCTCAAAGAAATAAAGGTAAGCAAACTCTTTCTTTGGAAAGTTAAGACATTACATGCCATAATGTGGACATCCAAAATATTAAAAATGAAGAATTCATGCTTTTGGTTAGTAGTCCTATTTCCCCCCACATATTATCCTTAATTTTTAAATAAATTATTCTATTCTAGAATTCTATTCCATCTTGACCACCATGATTTATAAAAGGGAAAAGGATGGGTTAGCCTGGTGGTGGGTATTGAGGAGGGCACATTCTGCATGGAGCACTGGGTGTTATGCACAAACAATGAATCATGGAACACTTCATCTAAAACTAATGATGTAATGTATGGGGATTAACATAAGAATAAAAAAAAAGTGAACTTGAAATGCAAGAACACATTTGAGTAACATTTCTATAGGGTAAATTTTAGAGTGATTTAATCTAAGATAATGGACACTATTTTTCAAGAGTCTGCATGATGTGCTAAGGAAACAAAAATATTGGTCATATCTGGCACATAGTAGGTGTTGAAAAGATTTATTGAGTCAATAAAAAATAGGATCATCTTAAGGCACTTCTATTGGAGTTTACAGACATTTCTATTTGAATACATAGCGACAATTTGATTTCCCCTTAGATGAATTAAGTGTCTTATAATTGGGAGCAAATTTGCTAGGAGATGAATATTCACTATCCTGGAATATTTTACTCACCTCTTTAGGGGCATCAGCTTCAATGAATTCAGAATAAATCATCTTGGCTTTAGAAGCAATTTTTTCTGCACTTTCTGTTTTTTTGAAGTCTTCACAGGCAAGCCAGAACTCAACATTTTCTTCACTAAACTCTGATTTTAGAAATGTTCGAAAAGCATCCAAACCAGCTATTAAATATAAAAGAAAAACTTTTGTATATCATACAGTGCAGTATAAATAACCAAAATGAATACATTGTATATTAAAGCATTTACTGGGGGCACCTGGGTGGCTCAGTCATTAAGCATCTGCCTTCGGCTCAGGTCATGATCCCAGGGTCCTGGGATCGAGCCCCGCATCGGGCTCCCTGCTCTGCGGGAAGCCTGCTTCTCCCTCTCCCACTCCCCCTGCTTGTGTTCCCTCTCTGTCAAATAAAATCTATATATATATATAGATTAATATATTAATTTATATATATTTAGATTGCTATATATATAATGAGATATATATATATATATATATAAGCATTCACTGAGTATTCAGTGTAAATATTTATCATCCCTCTCTATATAGTTATATGTTTTTGTTTTTAGGTTTAGAAACCTTATTTTGGATCAGTAATCATAAACATAAGATATTCTTGTCTCTATTTCTCCAATTAGCTCCATTAACACATTAACCTGTACTTTTTCTTTCTAGATCTGAAACATCAAGGAGTCGTGTTTAGAGGAAAGTCTTGATGGCAGTTACTTCATGGGAAATCCATGGACTTAGTTTTCTACACTCAATAAACTAAACCCAAATCAAGTAATTATGTTATACTAACTTCAGAGTAAGAATATCTGTGTTGCTATGAGTTGGTTAGGAAACAATTTGATGCTGAGGAGTTAGATTGTGTGGGTTTGGGCTCAAGGCAAAGAAGGAAGGACTGGCATTTGTTAATCTTGAGTGAATATATCGGCCAATTCAAATCTCTAAACCAAGAAAGTAACCAGCAAGATACTTGGTGTGACTTGGTGTTTCTTCGCTTTATGTGGTATTAGGCAATTTTAAGTCAATAAAGCAAATGAATGAGCTTTTCCCCAGTGTTGCCTTAAGTAAAACATTGATGTCTCCATTCTCCCTCATGGTACCTGCTCTTACTTAGCCTGTGCATGGTATTTTTCTCCTGCTCCCAGGTATTCTCCTGAGCATGCGTTTCTCCAGAAACTTTAGGCCACTTACTTGCAGGCTTGTTTACTTTGCCTCAATTAGTATGTTATTTCTTTTAAATTTAATAACAACAGGTAGCGCTTGCAGCCTGTGATTCCCATAGGTCCCACTTCTCCCCATTACTTGACTTTCAGCCAATTTTTTTTTAAGGTTTTATTTATTTATTTGACAGAGAGAGACACAGCGAGAGAGGGAACACAAGCAGGGGGAGTGGGAGAGGGAGAAGCAGGCTTCCCGCTGAGCAGGGAGCCCGATGCAGGGCTCGATTCCAGGACCCTGGGAACATGACCTGAGCCAAAGGCAGACGCTGAACGACTGAGCCACCCAGGCGCCCCAACTTTCAGCCAAATTTACATGTGTATTATTCCTATTTAAGATTAAGATTGTTCCTTTCTTTATTTTCCTCATCAAAATGTGCCCTGAAATATTCTTCTTTAGTATATCTAGAGGTCACTGAAGAAGGTTATTCTTGCTAAATGAGTTAGGGATGAGTAGGGTTGGCTAATTGGATTTAAATAAAAAAAGAAAATCAAACCAACAAAAAAGGAAAAAAAAAAAAGATCTGGTTATCTAATTATTTTTATAACACAAAAGGTATTGGGGAGAATTGAGAAAGAAAAATATATCAGTCTTTGTTTGACTAATGAAAATTTAAGCTTAACATCAGGAATTTTTAAAATAGTGTAATTTTGAGGGGATTGGTGGCATAAATAGTGAGTGTTGCCTGCAATAAATATATATATCTTAAAAAAAAGGATTGTGCTTCTAGTTAGAGAGCAGGTTAGAAAGGTCATTATCACATTCCCACAGCTGAATGGACTAAGGTAGTACCTTGAGTTCATATTATTTGGTTTCACAGATTGTACCTGCCTGAGGTCAGTATCTGTTTATAAATGAGACTGTGGATCTCTCTGAGCAGGAAAATGTACATCAGCACTTTTGCCTCAGGAGGGATTTGCCTTCCAAAACATTGGTGACTTTCTCTTCCATCTGCCACGAGGAACCCTTTGCATTTGCTCAAAGCAGCTCTTCCCTGACTGCATACTCAGAGATCTGATCCTTCTAGTGTCAAAGTAGGGACAAAAGAGCTTGTGGAGAATCAGGGGAAAGGGAAAATAAACTAGTGGAAAAGAAAATGTAAGAGAAAGTTTATGGAAAAGGGACCAAAATCAGCTATTTGCAGGTTGCTGCAGGTGGGAAGCAAAGTGATTTCAGTGAGAGAAAATAGAAAAGGCTTCAGGGAGCAAGATAAAAGCATCTAAAAACATTGGGAAATTAAAAATAGATTTAATATTTTTTTTATTATTCGAAATACAGTTGAAATAACAAGCCATTGCAAAAGGTTATCAGGTACCAATTAAAATTCTCAGTAGAAATATTGGAGAATGTGGATGTCGTTAATATGTGAGCACTATAAAAAATTCAATTAACTACACATTTATTGCATTTAAAAATACATCCAAGAAGCTTCTGTGACACAAATTTAGGTTATGAAAATCTTCTTACTAACATTCAATTAAAATTTCCGTAAGTTTTGTCTGAACAATGATGAATTTGAGGGTTCAAAACAGAATTTATGCTAAAATCTATTTTATAGAGAGGATAAAGTATACTTTAATGGTATTGAAAGAATACCATTATTCTACCATAAATTATAGATTCCTGTCTGGCAATATTTTATATATGTGTCATTGAGGCATATGAGGCTTCCTCCCACTGAGGATTACCTAAATGTATCCCTGAGAGATGGGAAGTTAGAGATCAGGAAACTTATTATTTTCTCACATCCTGCAATTTTAATGAAGGACTACTCGGAGATAATAGCTATTGTCTTTTTTCCCTCTCCCAACACTCAGTTCGGGACACAACGGAACAGAATAAACAGCTAAAATGAGCTAGTTATCTCTGTCTTGGACACACTATTTTATTGAAATACGCTTCTATTCTCTACATACAATTTGAATGATCAAAAGATGTCATGTGACTTTGGAACAATAAGTTACATGCAATTAAAATGATATTCTCTGAGGGCACTCTCTACAGAATGGAATGGCTACTGGTTAGGCTTAACAGGGGCTGACAAATGGAATAAACACTAGGTGTCGAAACTTACATGAGAGCCAATGCATAGTACCTGCAAGACATATCCCCAAGTTGACAAAACAGATAATCTGGTGAGTCATTTAGCTGTTTAAAACATTAAAAAGCATTTTCTATTTCCAAGCTATTTTTCTGGTATTATAAAAAGCAAAAACCAAACATCTGCTCAAATGAATCTACAACTCTTCTACTTTATGTGGGCATGAAATAGAAAATCTCAGGAGATATGCAGATGAAAGCATTTGCCTTCAGCTCAACATCTTCCATGCCTCTGTACTGTGGTGCTGTCCCCTAGAACTCCCCTACTCCAGCCAGCCAACGCACCACCTGCAGAGATACTTTCTCGAGGCTTCTAGTAAACCTGATCTGTCCCACTGGTTATACACTTAAGTAAAAAAGAAACATGCCATTCAAAACTTACAAAAATGCAATTCCTCCATGTCTTTGATGTCTTTAGTATATGTCCTTAGTTGGATTCTAGGAATGATGTGGATTATTTTATGTCTATGCTTTAGGAATTAATTATTTAAGAATCATAAAATCAGAATAATTTTGTCTAATTCAATCTAATTTTTCATATGAATAAACAGCTATGAAGAATTCCCCCAACTTTATTGTTTTAAACTTTTCTAATCTTCTGATATTTATTTTACAAATTTAAAGTAGAAATTCCATTTGATTAGTACCAGCAATATTAATTATTAAACATATTTTAATACATGTCTCTGTAGAGCCATTTTTTTTCCTGTATGAGATACAACTGAAATAAAACTGCTGCAAAACAGAATTGTCTATAACAGAAACAGAAGTTCCAAATGACTACTTTGAATAAAATTATGGGGTATTTTATTTATTGAAAATCAAATTACCTTATTGAGCCAATATTAAATAATATAAATACATAGCTACACATGTACATATTAATACATTTAAATATGTTTTTGTTTTCACTAAAAATTAGAATTTCAGTTGAAATAAATACTTAAAACTGTTTTTAGCCTCTGAGACCTGACAAAACAAGTGATTTATTTAAATTTTCAACTTTTCAATAATTTGTATGTTTCTTTCAACTTGTAATAAGAATAGCCAATATATATACATCAAATGATAATGAGTCTAAGAAAATGACAAATTTCTTAGTTCCTGTTTGGGATTTTCTTTTTGTGCTAATGTTTGGATTGCTATAATCATGTCGTATTTTAGGTCTAACCTAATTCCATTGAGATTTGGGACCTATATTCCATTTAGATTTGTGTGACTGTCGGGAATCTTATGCTTCAAATATTGATCAAACTCATATTTTATAATAACTACAACTTTCAGAATTTAATGATTTACTTTTAATCATTATATTTTTAAACTTAGTCAGATCCTACCTTGGTTGGTTAAAAGTGTGTCCATATTTTCAGACCACACCATTGTTTCTGTCGTTGGTGACCTGTAAAAACAACATCTACCCTTGACAATAGCATTGTGATCTTTTTCTTCTATGACCTATAGTAATATTTGAGTTACGCGTATTTGTTGAATTACATAATTTAAAAGAGTTTTGCACGGTTAATCAAACTGCAAAAGGTCAACAAAAATTGTATAATGTTTTCCACAGTGCACAGCAATAGCAACATAGACTGGGATATAACTTGACATCAGCAATTATTTATTAATCTAGCTTACAATGTTATTAATATTTGCAAATTCTTACATTCTAATAAAGGCACAAGAGAGATTGCTCATGGTTCTATGAAGTATAGTGGATTTCTTCTCAACTATAAATATATTGATTGTTAATTTATGTGGCATTACTCTGGTCTATTCCCAAAAAGTTGTCATGATAGCAATAGTGATGAATGAACTATTTTCTAAGTTTTCACAGTATATAAAATTATCCATGTCATAATTAGGTATCTCAAAAAAGTTTTAAAAAAGTTTCAATTAAGGATTTCTAATATGTGATGATCTTAAAAGTGTTTATTTATAGTATTTTGAGAAGGCTTTGCCCCACTCTGAATCAGCCTTTATTTCTCCTTAGACTGGTATGCTTCCAGTTCTGGGATGATTTATTTAAATCTAGGAATCTGTCAGGACAGAGTAATATCTTTTCCTAAGCAGTCATAAATTTATAGACTTAAGTCTTCTGAAAAAGGTATACTTTTGGGGATGTGATGAAGAAATAGTAAATCAGGTTTAAGGTATAAAGTTTCTGAGATGCAAGTATATCATGCATTATTCCCCTTAATAAACTAAGATCCTGATGAGATAAGCTCCCATCCATAGAAAGCAACTGCTACCCAGAAAAAAAAATCTTAGATTATGTAGCTGTTGTGTGCAAATGACTTACTTATGGAAAGGGGTGAGCTAATTAAAATTTTTTTATTAAAATGATGATAAAATAGAGTCTCATATTTAGTCATTCTTATAAAATTTTACCTTTGCATATCAAGGTGAAAATTTTACCTTTGCATATCAAGGTGATTGATCTTGAATGTGCTATGTGAAGCGATCTCTATGCTTTTATATTGTATTACTTCTTGTAATTTGCTGCTGTTTTTATTATTTGTGTTGGGATTGATTGTGCTCCCTTCTGCTGTTGCAGATGTGACTGTGTTTTCAGATAATAATAGTTCTCCTTATAGAGGGTACATAGAGGGGGCTCTGTGACTGGAGATTCATTTTACTCTCTTCCATTACTTGCATTTCCTGTCTGAAACTTTCTTCCCTGATGGTGGACAGCTGATTTTCCTTTCTCCCTTGATTTACTAAATCTTAGGGATGTAAGATTTTCTGTGAAATCATTTTGAAATAGTGGTTTTTCATTCAAATGGACATTTAAATAACTGTCTCTATTTGAAGATTGGTATTTGGTGGTTAATAGTATTCAGATTGCAAACCACTTAGTACGAGTGAAATATATGTTAATGAACAGGGCAGTGAGGAATTCTGAGCCCAAGCCTGGCCACACACTACAACCATCTTGAATGAGGAATAGCCACCAAAAAAACCACACAGAAAACCAAACAAAGCAAAAACCCCTGAGAAACAATCTAGGCAAAAAGCATTCAGGGATGAACATACACTTCCCTGTTGTGTAAGGTCTCTGATGATAGGAATAAATACTGTTATTTTCCACTACCAAGAACAGTATTTCTGGTCCAAAAATGTTTGTTGAACATTTAATCAAATAATGAATGAATAACCAAACCCTAAATAGTGGCACGTATTAAAAAACCTTCAATGGAAGCAGATCAATGGCTTTCAAGATGCTGGCAGGTGATAGTGATAAGAAGGCTATTGAGAGTGAGAACTGAATTGCATTAGCTTCAAAGGGTGTAATTAATGGTGGAAGGAAGAGGAGACATGATGTGAAAACATCACGGGGGAGCGACAGACCACTGTCCTCACTCTCATCCCTGAGGAATATGAAATTGGAGAAAATGGATAACATCCATTCTAGAAGGCATCAAGGCTAGTCATGTCATTTAGGGAGAGCCAGATTTTGCTTACGCCAAAAGCAAAAGGGAATATTCAGTGAAAACCTTATCAGATGTAAAGGGGCCTTTGAGGAATGGAAGTATTTAAATAAATGGTAGCTATTCTTGTTACCTTCATTAATGTAGGAAAACTGTACAAACAAAGGAAGAAAACAAAGTCTGAGGAATAGTGTAAAACCAAGGACAAAAGAAAAATTTTAATGTTTCGAATTAGAGAGATATACTAGAATATTATTTTCTAAGGATAGAGAATATTATAGGTAATAGAATTAGAGATACTTGGATATTCCAGTATTACTTAAGGCCCACCAAATGCCTCATTATTATAAAAGGAAAATCTGCCTTTCAGCTCTCTGAAGAAATATCCCTGCTGGTGTGTGACAAATCCCGGGATGCTCTCGGCTCACTATTTTCGAACCAATTTCAAGTTTAACTTGAAAGGTTCAATTTTGACTACCTAATATGATGGGAGGTCAGTGGAAATGCAGTATTCCCTTTTCCGGAGCTAGGCTAGATACAACTATTTAAAGGAATAATGTTCTTAATTTGCTGTTTAAATTTTTAAATTCTGGGTTGATTGTATATTTAGAATTCTGTGGAAGAGTAAATTATTGTTATATATGAATGAACTGAAATAATATTTTTACCAGCATCAAAATGTTCAACAATGCATTGAATGTTCACAATCTATACCACACTGTGCTAGGCATGTCATCTACTTTGCCTTATTTAATCTTGTAAATGACAGTCTGTTTTAATTCTACATTACCAGTGGGTAAGGAGCCTCAGAGATGCTAATGACTGGTGCAATATCTTGCAAGTACTAATGGGCAGTTAGAATTCAAACCCAGGTGTGTCTCCTTATAACCCAAATTCTCCTTACAATCCTTCCTAGGATGAATGAGGCAACACACATATGCTCATACTTTGCTCATGTTTTGGAACATTTAAAATAAATACTTTGAAAATGCTTTTTCTGTAATAGTGTTTATTGCATTTCATACAAATATTTCCTGTAAATAATAGCTAAATTTCAGTAATCGAGTACTCAATAGAAAGTTTTCAGAAGATAGATTCTTAAATCTGATACGTTGTCAAGTGAAAATAGGACATTTCTCATGTCAGATGTGAGTGAGAAATATGTTTTATGTTTTAAAAAATGCAACTATACAAATGTTAAGAAAGTAACTACTGAATTTAAATTGGGGGGAAAAAAGAAGTTGGCTGATTTAAAAATGTACTGATTTGGTTAAATTTTACTTGGTATGTTTTACCTTAAGTAAATGGATAACGTACCACTCTATCATTTCTTTCTCTTTCTTTTAGTTTGATTTTAGTTGTAACTCTGACAAAGCTTTTTCTGACTCTTCTCATCTGTGACTGTGTGTGCATTTCCTGTATAATTGTGAGGCATAAGCAGAGTAACATTTCATATTTGCCATGAAAATTCACCATCTATCTGGAGCCAAAATTGCACTTAGTGTTTCACGGGGTTTTGGCTGATTTCCTTTCTGTTTCCTTCATTAAGCGAGCGCCATCAAGGCCAGCAGTCCCGACATTATGTGTCCGGAGAAGAGCCAGGCCAGATGGGAACTGCGTGAAAGCTACCGGTGATCTTGCTAATTGTGCCAGCTAGAACCAGTTGTACTCATTAAGAAATGTGGAATCCAACAACTTAGCTGTTCACACTCAATCAGCAGTGTGCTGGAGAATGGGAAATTCAAGCAAGGGGTCCATGTGCCCCAG
>NC_138374.1:120412157-120429329 GCF_054177405.1 Leptonychotes weddellii
AAAAAAAAAAGAACTCACTGTTTTTTTTCTCCCCTGCATAACCTTTCTTTATCTTGGCAAATATAAAGAATTAACTGCAAAAGCAAGTCATGAATTGTTGACATATTTTAGAAAAGAAGAAGAAATCAATAGAGAAAGGGGAAAAAAATAAATCAGCAAGAAAGAAAAAAATTAGCATATTTATCATAAATGAAGAAAACAAAACATTGAGACTAATGAAGGCTCAAGTGTTTCATTTGTACATCATCTGAGATTAAAAATTGCTTTAAACAGCAACTCACTTCACTGGCATTTTTCTTTCCACTGTCTGTCACAGATGATGCCGAATTTCTTTTTCTGACTGATCTTCAAGCTGAAGGTAATGTGACAGCAGGAACATTACAATTAGTATGCAAATACCTATCCCCTGGGTTACAAATTGGCATTCTTTAAATCATGCAATGCTCAGCTTTTTTCGTTTTGTTGTTAACTTTTCACTGGTCAAAACACTTAAACTGCTAAGTAACAAAATAACTCTTGGAATAAATGTGACACTTCTCGGAGTCTGTGGCATAACTGAAATGAATTCCTTTAGAAAGTTTGGTTTCTAAGGTTCATGTACATCCATTTACCAGACAACTATTGTTCACATGAGGTTAGATCAACTCAGAAAGAAAAGTATATAAAATTTAATATTCACCTTTAGGTCTTTCTTCTGTTTAAAAGATCATTTTTTTCCCCTTTGTTCTTTGATTTTTCAGAAAGTCTAGGGAAAACTCTACTTTTAACACACTTATCTTCAACAACTATGCGCATTTAATTATTTTCACAATTTTACTCGTGGACAAAAATGTTCTAGTACAAGACATTATATTTTTTCAAAATGTATGCACTTTTTATAGCTTAATAACACATATTTCTCTATTTCTTTTAACCATGAATCTCATGGCAATATTTCTTTTTGCAATGCTGATGTTGAAGGTAATAATGCTTGAATATATTTATTGAAATAAAGTCCATATATTGGTGTTTTTATTTGGAGTCAAAGTTTTGTACAGGTAACCCCATGCTTCATCAAGCTTTTTTCTAGGTTTTTTTTTTTTTTTTTTAAGATTTTATTTATTTATTTGAGAGACAGAATGAGAGAGAGAGCACATGAGAGGGGGGAGGGTCAGAGGGAGAAGCAGACTCCCTGCTGAGCAGGGAGCCCGATGTGGGACTGGATCCCAGTACTCCAGGATCATGACCTGAGCTGAAGGCAGTCGCTCAACCAACTGAGCCACCCAGGCGCCCCTCATCAAGCTTTTATCTCAATATAACAGAGTTCTTCAGTAGTAAAATTCCACCAGTATATATTTATGACCCTCAAAGTAAATTTAACACTCCTGAAAGATTGGTGATTTTCAGGGTGGGAGAAAGAAAGGAGTCAGAAGACCACAGAAATCTGCTTCTCCCTGATTTAGCACTGAAACAGGCCCATTTAGTTGATCTATAGACATGCAAAAGGGCACCTACTAGGCAAGTGGCCCTGAGCTAATGAGACTGACGGAAGTAGAAGAGATGACTCAGAAAGTCAGTGTCTCATTAAGAAGGGATGTCATCAATTAGCTCAATTCATTTTGTTAATTCAAGCACCATTAAGCAATGTTCTTATGTTATGCAAAAACTGAATCATTAAGCATATTTAGACTTTTTGTTTTGCTGGGGGTGTATAATGAAGTACTAACTTTAAAATATATATTTGAACATGTACATTTTAGAAAAATTAACTGTCAAAATTTAAAGACCCTCTTGGTAAAAGCCATACTAAGTCTGTAAGAAATACAAGCCAAGAATAGGCTTATTTTATATTAAAACTTTAAAACAAAAATTGTAAATTTCTATTTTGAGTTCAATGCTGTTGCAAGCATGCTCTTTTTTTTTTTTTTTAAGATTTTTTTTATTTATTTGAGAGAGAGAGAATGAGAGAGCACATGAGAGGGGGGAGGGTCAGAGGGAGAAGCAGACTCCCCGCCGAGCAGGGAGCCCGATGTGGGACTCGATCCCGGGACTCCAGGATCATGACCTGAGCCGAAGGCAGTCGCTTAACCAACTGAGCCACCCAGGCGCCCGAGCATGCTCTTTCTCATACATCCTTCCACATAACACCCACTCATTATTTGTGTAATGTACATTGCTCTCCCTTTCCCCTCTCCCCCACTTGTGCTCTTTCTCTCCCTCTCAAATAAATAAAATCTTTATCAAAAAAACCCCCCAAAACCCAATAATTGAACATTTAAAATGTATCAGGAACTTCTTAAGCACTATCTCCCTGGGCATTATTTTATGAGAGAGACAATAATTTTGTCCCCATTTTACATATGAGGAAACTAAGATTTTCCTAATAGTCACACCCGTGATATTTAGTTTAACAAGAGAAATAGCACGGGAAAATAGAGCAGAGAACCAAGGGCTTGCCTATTTATTTATTCAATAAGTATTTAAATACTTTAATAACTTCTGTACATAGAGTAATGCTTACCTGAATGGGGGAAGAGGACAGCACAGTAAGTTCAGAAAAGGCTAAGGATATAGAGTGGTGTGGAATTTCCTTTAAGAACACTGTTCATAGCATTTTGGGAAAAAGAAAGGATGATCAGGAGTGTCAGATAGCTAAAGGAGGTTAAGAAGAATGAGGAAAGAGAAAATTTGCCAAGGTGGTCATTGAAAAAACAAACAGGATCAACAAAGCTGAGATTAGATGGATGATACTTCACAACAAAGTTGCATTGATTCTTTTTTAAAAATAAAATAAATTTTATTTATTTATTTGAAAGCGAGAAAGAGAGAGAGAACACGAGCAGGGGGAGGAGCAGAGGGAGAAGCAGACACCCAGCTGAGCAGGGAGCCCGACCCCCAGGACCCTGAGATTATGACCTGAGCTGAAGGCAGCCGCTTAACCGACAGAGCCACCCAGGTGCCCCAAGTTGCTTTGATTCTTAGTCCACATTATGTTTCTATTCAAATTATAAGGAAAAAGGAAGAATTTTATTATTATTATTATTATTATTATTACTTTTCCAATCGTTTTTTCTGGATTTATATAAAAACAGTTTCTTTGGAGACTACTTTAAAATGTAAGTTTCTTTTTTTAAACAAAAGAGAAAATTATATTTTTCAATTCTGCTTTGCTTCAAGTTACGGCTATATGAGGTGCAATTTATAAAGCAATGAGCCTGAGTTTGTATGGCTCATAAATTATTTCTGAGAGCATTCTAAAGGAGAAGTTCGAAATGTTTTGAGCAATGGTAACACCCTGAAATGTGTCTGATCTCCCAAAGTGTCTGCTTAGAAATATAATGTTCATTTGGATGTTTAGTTCTTTGTATGCTTGTTGACAAATCAGTCACATTACTTGCTAGTCACATCTCATGTTGTATGTCCTGAATGTACTTTCTTTGTGTTATCTTAGAATACCAAGTCACTGATAGTCAAAGAAACGTCTGCTTCAGTAAAGTGAAGTAGTTTAGAAGTTTAAAGATTTTATTTATTTATTTTTTATAGAGCGAGCGAGAGAGAAACAGCATGAGAGGGGAGAGGGTCAGAGGGAGAAGCAGGCTCCCCACCAAGCCGGGAGCCCGATGCGGGACTCGATCCAGGGACTCCAGGATCATGACCTGAGCCGAAGGCAGTCGCTTAACCATCTGAGCCACCCAGGCGCCCCTTAGAAGTTTAACAAGCTTTCCAATGCAAGCAAAAATGTTTTTCTTATGTTTTAAAAATTAAATGCCATTTTACATTTTAATGGATTCATATACTTAATTAATTAGGATTAAATTTGGATAGTTTGAAATGACTGGAGCTCAAAGTGTTATCTAAATCAAAAGATCAGCTTTTCTTTCTTTTTTTTTTTCAGTAAAGAATATTTAACTCCACATTATAATCTCATAGTCTTCATAATATCTGTTCATTGATTCCTTGCAGTTTTTCTTTACTCCAGCTGAGATTTTTAACAACATAGAGGTAAATAACCATTTAACTGACTTTCCTCCCCCATAGTTCAAATTTCTGTGTTTCCATCTCGTACACACAGCAACTATTTGACTTTTTTCCGGAGCTAAACTTCTTTGCTTTACTATCTGGTAGCGTTCCCTGTTCAGTGCAAAAACATGTAGGGCAACATATCTGTCATGAGAGATATTAATAAAATTAGTAATATGATTTATAGAACACAATTGCAACTGGAATCTATATACGTCTTTGGCCAAAAATATTTTGTTCACTTTTTGTGGCCCAGGAGAATATTCAAGACATTTTCATAGGGAATAAATACTACAGTCTGAGGAGTGGAATTTTGAAATATTGAGTTGAATAGTTCTCTGGACATTGGAGCTTTTTAAAACATACAACAGAGAGAAGATACTAAGGTGCTACATGTATCTGAGGACACTAATCCCTAAAAAGAATGGATGAAACACAATTCACATATGTTCTCTGTTACATCCAAATATATTTCAAGCATAGCATACAGTATTCTTTACTATTTTATAAACAATAGCTCTATTTATTTTATTATGTATTACTAGAATCAATTATCCAAGCCATGACACAAATTAAAAAATATTAATTATATTATTTCAACCAAATCCAAACTCCAGCTAGGGACCACTTGGCCCTCTCTACTTTTTAGTTATCCAGAAGGGAAAACGAAAAAGGCAAATAAAATTTTCACCAAGCCAATTACCTCTCTTCCTTAACACATGACAAGATTATTTTCATTTCTTTTCTTCATAACAAGGCATTTACCCTTGCTCAATAATTTTGTTTTCATAGATATGAAAATATATATTATAAATAAATAAATACGTATGTAACTTTTAAACTTGCAAAATTTCTTTTCTAGAATGGAGGAGGAAAAAAGGCAATGAAAAACTCTTCACTCTTTATAGCAAGTATTAGTAAAATATCTGGCTAGATACTTAGGGACATTCAACCATTTAATTTTTTGACAGGCAATGAGTTTCTCTTAATTTGTAGATTATTGCTTTAAGAACTCTCTTTTCAACATTATAAAGTAGGCAGGAAGTCATCAAATATGTGCATTGCCGGGAAGCAGACAGAAGCACTGTCTTCCATTGAATCTATCATTTATCATTCTTTGACTATTTGAGCCTTTTAATCTTCTGATCTGCGGTGCTTAGGTTTGACTTATAGACTGGCCACAGGAAATTCAGAAATGTCTTATATACATTAATTTTCAATCAATTGATTTTTAGACAATATGCTTTTCGCAGAAGGAGATTATACAGAGTTGTTAACGTAGATACTCTTACAGTGTGTACTTTCCTGAACAACAAAAGTCTTCACTGGTTTCCCATTGTTTACTCGGTATGTCCAAAATCCTTAGCATGACAGTATAGAAACTATTTGAACTATCTTATTCACGGATTTTTTTTCTACTTGGAATTCTCTACCCGTTTTTTTTTTTTTGTCTTCTGAAATACCTTGAAAGCATAGCTTAAAAGTTACTTCTTAGGAATCTTTGGTGTTCTCCAAAGGACCATCCTACCAATAACCTTCAGCGAGTAGCACTGCAATGTTATTAATCACCTGTTTCCTGAGGTAATACTGTGTGCCAGTCTTATTTTCTTGTCTGGAGCAGAGACAGAGTCTTGTGTATCTCAAAGCACATGGCATAGTACCTTGCACTGTAAGGATGCCCGGTGAATATTTACAGAAGGAATAAAATGAGATGGATATGGTATGAAAGCATATGTAAAACTAAGGGACATACTGGCAGTATTAAAAGAAAACAAAAATAAACAACAGTGAGAAGGAGATTAATAGGTAATCTAATGAATGAGAGTGATTGTCAGTAGCAAGTCTATTATATGCCATATCCTGCAGAGAGCTTTATATAGAATTTTTAATTTCATTCTTCAATAATTCTAAGATTCTCATTATATATGTGAGGAAACAAGTTGAAAAAGTCAGTTTCTTCTTCCCAAAAGTCACTTGGCTTAAGTGACTCTTCATTTTGGCTCAGGTCATGATCTCAGGGTGGTGAGATTGAGCCCTGAATTGAGCTGCATGCTGGACGTTGAGCTTGCTTATGATTCTCTCTCCCTCTGCCCCTCCCCACTCATAAATAAATAAATAAATAAATAAATAAATAAATAAACAAAATATTTTAAAAATGAGAAAATTGACATTTTTACACATGTACATAGTTCTGTCCTTTTATCACATGTGTAGATTCATGTAAGGACTCAAACATGGGCTTAACTGATTCCAAAACCTATGTTCTTTCCTTGCATATAATTTAAAATTTCAAGTTATGTACATCCTTCAATGTGAAGATATTTGGTTTAAGTTTAAAAGAACAAATGCATCAAGCATTGTTCTGATGACCTATGAAATTAACTTTTTTAACAGAAGACATGTCTGTGAGAATAACATAATGAACCGATTTGTTCAGGATCCCATCTTAATGCCGTTATTTATAGGTCCTAATATGGTCTTAAATATTTATTTGGCAAAGTATACGAAATGCAACTTAAAAATAAGATTTGTGCAAACTCATTAGGCAGCTTTTCAAGTTTTGTAATGATGTAAGTAGCTTATGCATTATAACTTATTTTAGAAGAAGTGCTACCCTAGTATCAATCCAATCTTGGTGGGAGAAGGGAAAGGAAGTGAAGAGAGGGTGGATAGAGCACATATTCTTTTGCAAATTTTTTTCTTTTGCAAATTTTACAGTATGATTTCACATACTTTATGCCCTTTATTGCATGGGATCTCTTTGCAGGCTAAATATGCACACCTAAGCATCACATTATTATTCCCTAGTATCTGTTTGCAACTCCGTTTTTATTTCATCTCCTCTTCTTCAGCATTCGTCTTTCCCTGAATTTTTGGGAGGATCCTCAGTTTCCTACAAATATTTCAGCAGAGTTTAGACGTTACTTATTCTCTTTATTTCATGAAGTTTCTAAATTAGAAATAAACATATGTTAAGTGGCCTGTCATGATACAATTATAAAAGTAGGTTATACTCATTGTTCTGTGAAGGGATGTAAGTTCCTTCCAATATAGACAAATTCAATTCTAAAACTAAAATGGAAGAATGTTGGTAGAAATCACTTTATAAATTGTCTTTTATCTTGACCACAAAACTATACAATCGCTATTTATTTTTATTTTTTTTAAAGATTTTTTATTTAGTTATTTGACACAGAGAGAGAGACAGCGAGAGAGGGAACACAAGCAGGGGGAGTGGAAGAGGGAGAAGCAGGCTTCTCGCGGAGCAGGGAGCCTGATGTGGGGCTCGATCCCAGGACCCTGAGATCATGACCTGAGCCGAAGGCGGATGCTTAATGACTGAGCCACCCAGGCACCCCTACAATTGCTATTTATTATCTTCACTTTAAAGATGATAAACTGAAGCTCAGAAAATGCATTAAGATTTTTACTTATGATTACATAGCTAGTAAATTTCTTAAATTAACAACTTCTGGACCTTGGAGTGAAGCTCAGATCTCTCTAAATCCAAATATGCTTTCTACTACATTTTGATGAATCTTAAAATATTTCCTAGCTTAGCAAAGGACATGCAGACCCAAAGACAGTGTTATATATACAGGGAGTCCATCTTTTTATAACCACAATGTGTTTAAAGAGCCATATGTCAAAGTAATTCATTTTTATCACAGAATTAATGATATAATTTTGACTTATATTTTAAGCCATACAGTATGCTTTATTTACCTTTTTTAAAGCATTTTTATATTGACATAATTATAGATTCACAGGAAATCATAAAAATAGGACAGAAAGGTCCCATATATTCCTCACTAAGTCTTTCTCAGTGGTTTCATCTTACAAAATTATAGCATGATATCAAAATGAGAAAACTGAGGGACACCTGGGTGGCTCAGCAGTTAAGAATCTGACTCTTCATTTTCATGATCTCAGGGTGGTGAGACTGAGCCCCGTATTGAGCTCTGTGCTGGGAGGTGAGACTGTTTAAGATTCTCCCTCTCCCTCTGCTCATTCCCACTCTAAAAATAAATAAATAAATAAATAAATAAATAAATAAATAAATAAACAAATATATTTAAAAATGAGAAAATTGACATTTTTATACATGTACATAGTTCTGTCCTTTTATCACGTGTGTAGATTCATGTAACCACCACTGCAACAAGATACAGGACTATTCCATCATGTCAGTGATCCCTCTCCTTTACAGTCTCCCCCTCTGCATCATCTCTTCACCCCTGGAAATTACTAATCTGTTCTCACCTCTCTATTTTTTGTCTTTTGATAGTTCTATGTAAATGAAGTCAGGCAGTATGTAACCTGTAGAGATTGGCTGTTTTCACTTAGCATAGTATCCTTGAGAACTATCCAAGTTGTGTGTATGAATAGCCTATTCCTTCTTGTTTCTGAGTAGTATTCCAGAGTATGGATGTACCACTGTTTGTTTAACTGTTCATCTATTGAGGAACATTTTGGTTGTTTAGAGTTGTTGGTCTATTACAAATAGAGCTGCCATGAACAATTGTGTGTAGGTTATTTATGTAGACATGTTTTCATTTATCTGGAATATATAGTGAGGGTTGTAATTGCTGGGTCATTTGGTAACTGCACACATATGTACATGTATGTATATATGTATATACATACACACACATATATATTTTTTAAGAAACTGATGAAATATTTCCAGAGAGACTACCATTTTATATTTCTATCCGCAATGTATGAGAGATCCAGCATTTCTACATTCTCACCGGCTTTAGTTTTGTCACTGTTTTGTATTTTATATGTTCTAATAGGTATGTAGTGATAGCTCATCATGGTCTTATTTTAGTTCCCTTATGGCTAGTGATGGGGAACATCTTTTCATGTATTTATTTTCCTTGTAGATATCCTCTCGGTGAAGTATCTCGTCATGAGTTTTGCTCATTTTCTAATTAGACCATTAGTTATTTTATTTTTTTTTTTTAAAGATTTTATTTATTTGAGAGAGAGAGACACAGCGAGAGAGGGAACACAAGCAGGGGGAGTGGGAAAGGGAGAAGCAGGCTTCCCGCCGAGCAGGGAGCCCGATACGGGGCTCGATCCCAGGACCCTGGGATCATGACCTGAGCCGAAGGCAGACGCCTAACGACTGAGCCACCCAGGCGCCCCTAGACCATTAGTTATTTTTTTTTAAATTGTTGAGTTTTGAGAAGTCTTTATATATAGTACATCATATAAGTTCTTTGTCAGATATGTAACTTACAAATATTATTATTTTTTTTATTTTTTATTTTTTTAAGATTTTATTTATTTATTTGACAGAGACAGAGACAGCGAGAGCAGGAACACAAGCAGGGGGAGTGGGAGAGGGAGAAGCAGGCTTCCCGCAGAGCAGGGAGCCCGATGCGGGGCTCGATCCCAGGACTCCGGGATCATGATCTGAGCCGAAGGCAGACGCTTAACCAACTGAGCCACCCAGGCGCCCCACAAATATTATTTTTAATACTAAGTGTCCATCGGTGGGTGAATGAAAAAAGACAATGGTGATATCTGTATCTATATCCGTACATACACACATACACTTGGAACATTATTTAGTCTTAAAAAGGAAGGAAATCCTACCATTTATGACAACACGGGTGAACCTTGAGGGCATTACGCTAAGTGAAATAAGGCAGACACGGAAAGACACATACTGCATGATCTATTTTACATATGGAATCTAAAATAGTCAAATTTATGGAAGCAGAATAGAATGGTGGTTACCAGGGGTGGACTCAAGGGGAAAATGGAATCATATTAGGTAAAAGGTACAAAGTTTCAGTTATGCAAGATGAATTAATTCTAGAGATCTAATATACAGCATGGTGACTATAGTCTGTATTTTGTACTTGAAATTTGCTAAAAGGGTAGAACTTAAAGATTCCTACCACACACACTCACTAAGAAAGAAAATGGCAATTATGTGAGGTGGTGGTTATGTTAATGAGCTTGATTGTGGTGATTATTTCATAATATATGCATATATCAAAACATCCCATATATACCTTCAATGTATATAATTCCTATTCATCAATTATGACTCAATGAAGCTGAGAAATCAGTTTATTTAAAACAAATTTTTTATCAGGTCACCTACAGCTTCTTGATCCAGTAAAAGGGAAGAAAGTAAGTTGTGAAAAATTTGTACTTCTACAGTGCAGCTAGATCTAAACGAGAATGCAGAGCTCCTCTTTACCCAGGCTACACATACTCTGCCACTAAATCTTCATTAAAGAGATTGGCATGACCAAATAGTATACATCAGCCATAAGTATGGGCTATTACAATATATACGCAGGCATCAATACTATAAAACTGCTATATTGCAATTACCCTATTAATTATCAAAATAAGCCTCAGTGCCACATCACCAGTTATTAAACACCTCAACCTGGTTATCCCTCAGCTCATCAAATTCAATGTGTCAAAACTGATTTCCTCATTTTCTATCCTTTATCATTCATTCCTCATATGTTGCTTATTACTAAACTCTACTCTCAGCCACTCAGGTGTAAATTTCACAGTTATCATTAATGTTACCTCACACAAAGATAATATATTGCCAGGTCTCATTTAGATAACTCTCACATTTATCTATAGTTCCCCAGGTCTGCCAATATTACTCTAGTCCATGCCCTCACTTTTTAGTGAGACTAACCTGTCTTAACTGATTGTGCTGTCTCCAGATTTTTCTCTCTCCAAATCATCCTATATATCGTAGAAGAGCCTTACTGAAAACACGTATGATTTCATTATTTTCTGTCGTGTTTCCTATCTCTCTGTTACTTACTAAATTATGTGTGAACCTCTTCAGATGACTTTCGACATCTTCTAAAATCTGCGTCCGACCCAATTTTCTAGATTTTTCTTCCAAAGTTTATTGTCTCAAAGTAGGTTGTACTTTAGGAAAACTATTTTTGCTCCCATGTAAATTCCATTAATCTATTCTGTATCTTTGTCCATACTCTAAATCCCCTCTGGAATTGCTTTAGCCTCATCATGTTTAATTTTCTAAATTCTGCCCATAAATTAGAATTTGGCTTGCATGCTTTCCCATTTCTCATCCACAGAGCTGACAGTGGTCTCTTATTGCTCTGAACTTCCATCACATCTATATGATGCTTAATCACTTTTTAACTTGGGTACTGCTGGTGTATGAGCATGTCTTCTTTCCCCTTATAGATTTCTTATCCACGAAGATAAGTTTTTAGTCAGCTTTGAATTCCTTCTCAATACTTAACACATTACTTCATATGTAACAACAAAATTGATTGACATATAATATTAATAACATCAGGTATAAAAATAATTAAATTGGAATTAAAAATAACTTTAAAATTCTATGTCCCCCTTCAATAGCTTTTCATGGCAACATGGCTTTAACTTGCCATGAACATACCTGCAAGATGGAATTTGTCTTTGAGTTAGAGTATTGCTATTTAAATAAATAAGTTCCCATACCTAATCCTACTCATAATGTGGAAATCTGTATATGTAGATTTTTTGGGTTTGAAGCATGATTCCATTTTTTTTTACTCTTTCCTGTCTATGTTGACCTCCAGTCCTCATTTGTATTATTGCCTCAGGCAGCAAGACTATGGCGCAAAGATTTGGCTATAGTTTTACTTTAATTTCATGACACACCTCATTTGAGAAACATCTCTCTCCTTCATAGTCTAAGAAATTGTCTTAATACTTTAATTCCTCAGTTACAAATACTTAAGTCAGAGTAACAGGTGCTCATACAATTTTATTTTTCTTATGTTAGCTGCAGTTTGCATAGGTACCTTTTTTTCTTTAATAAAAACAAGCAGACAAATTAAAAGACCTTTTCACATTTCACTTTTTAAAAATAGGTGCACAGAGTCAGAAATATTCAAAACATTACTTTGATAAACAGGAGACCTGGTTAATCTTAGGGTAATGGCTCTGAGTAACAAAATTAATGATGGGATACAAATTTATGCTCATCATGATGCTAACATATATTCAAAGGAAAAAAGAATAGGTAATTGGATTTTGTGCTCACACTAGTGAGATCAGTTCTGTATGTATTTAGGCAGCCAATATCCACTTTTTTCACTGAATTTAGTGCAGTGCTGTCAGTTTGTTTCCAGTTAAACCTGATAGTACAAAGCCACTAGATGCACAAACAAAACTTGTTAATATTAAATTTGTGATTTATTGGATCAAATAACTTATTACCTATGTTACTCTGATTGAGATTAATGTCTCTAAACCTCTTTTTGTCCTTTAGGAAAAACAGTGACTCATGGAATTGTTTCATGAATTGATCTATTTGAAATAATTCTAAACTACAGAATGATTTACAAATAAATTAATTAAATTTAATCACATTTATAATGTGTCAGTATGAGATCCCATTAATATTAACCTTTAATTTTTTTGTATCAGTAAATATATTTCTTGAACATAATAACTTGTGTCTGCAAATGATGTCATAATGTATTTAGTCAATCCTCTACTAAAGTTTGGGTTGTTTCCCTTCTTTCACTATTGTAAAAAATACTGTGATGGACATTCCTGTGGTCACATGATTTACTATGTAGTTATATCAGTGTAAAATCCTAGAAATAAGATTGCTAGGTCAAATTTTATGCACAATACACATTTTTATTCTTATTGTCAAACTACCCATTAGAGAGTTTTTACTAATTCGCATTTACACACACTTTTCAACTCATTGTTGAGATGAGTTGAAGCATTTGCCTTTTCCGATTGAACAAAGTGATAAAATGTATAGCATAGGTAATGAAACTGTTCTGTTTTGTTGGAACTCCTACCTGGAATCTGTAAATATATTTGATTTAGATAAAGAAAAAACTAGAGAGACAGATTATTAATGGAATTTACTAAGCACATTACCAATAATAAAACCAACTAATTACAGGTAAATCATAACTATCCGTGTTTAACTTTTATCTTTAATTTCTATATCTCCAATCTGATAAATTAAATTACTAAATAATATACTATTACATAATATGTATACATTATATGAAATCAGTGTTAATTTCAATAGGTCTACATCATTGTGTATGCCTTTATTCTTAAAAATTGAGAATATTACATTTTTATTTTGTATATGAGATATAATCGCATTGCCAATTACTTGGATTTTGCTGAAGTAAAGACAATCTTCATGGTTTCATTTGATTAGGCAATACAACTTAAAAATAATAAGCATTTCATAAGAAATTATAAATACTCTATTGCTACAGATGATGAAGTCAATCTCAATTTTCTGCCAAGATAGTTTTTCTTCATGCCATCATTTTAAGGATATAACTGATTTTCTATATTCCCCAAATGAACAGTTAATTATTTAATAGGATTTTGTTTTCCATATAGCAAATCTTTTTTAAGATGCTTTCACTTATCACAGACCTGTACCTCTGAAACAAATAATACATTATATGTAAAAAAAAAAAAAGATAGCAGGAAGGAAAGAATGAAGGGGGGTAAATTGGAGGGGGAGATGAACTATGAGAGACTATGGACGCTGAGAAACAAACTGAGGGTTCTAGAGGGGAGGGGGGTGGGAGGATGGGTTAGCCTGGTGATGGGTATTAAAGAGGGCACGTTTTTATGGAGCACTGGGTGTTATACGCAAACAATGAATCATGGAACACTACATCAAAAACTAATGATGTAATGTATGGTGATTAACATAACATAATAAAAAAAATGAAAAAAAAAGATGCTTTCACTTACCCTTAAAAAATACAATATTCCTTATTTCATACATTTTTGAAACTCAGGATTTTTATTTATATTTCAATTTCCTGCTTTCTAGAATTTATATGATCTACTTGTTGCTAAAAGAGTTAGTCTCCTAAACTTTTCTGTAAAGCTCCAGTCATTTTCCCAGGCTCTGCTTGTTTTATATTGCACTTAGTTTCTTTATACACATTGCCATTTACCATTTGGTAATGCACATCCATCTCCTTATTAAGGTTGCAAGGTTTTTAGCTGACTCTTAACAGCTTCTTAGGCCAGTTATTTTAAAATGTTTAACAACATCTTTATGATTTGATGCTGATTGAAAGGGGAGTTTATGTGTTCCCAGAGATTCTCTTATTATTTTTTCAAGGAAATGGTTGAAAGAATCATTGTTAAAAAGAGTCATTGTAAAACTTTTCTGGAAAGAGTTATTGTAAAATCATTTCCCCAGAAAACAAAGCAAGTTTTGGTTCTCCTACCATCCTTGACAATACTCTAAAACAGAACCAAGGGGGTAATAGAGCCTTGTGTCTGCTAGAACTTTGTGGGGAGCTCTTTTGACTTCACTGTCTTTCATATTACTGTCTATCATTATGCAAGTAAGCATATCAATTTATTGTCATCATTCACTTGCTCTGAGCAAGTGGCTGGCACACTTGATGTTCTTCTTGACTTAATTGATGTATGATGTATAGGCACATCTAGATGCCACTTCTGAGTCTTAGGAGGAATACTGTATTTGAAAAAGCAGTTGTTATGTATATTACAAATATAAACTGCATATGATATTCCTGTTAATTTCAGGATTCCTGAAATCCTGTTAATTTCAATGGGACTATATCATTGTGTATGCCTTCATTTTCTAAAATTGGGAAGTTTGTATTTCATTTTGCATGTGGGATATAGTTCACATTGCCAATTATTGGATTTTACTCATCAAAGTCAAGGCAACATTTTTGGTTGATTTTGTTTGATTAGGCAATACAACTTAAAAATAATAAGCATACAAATATATTTAGTATTTATAGAATTATTTCTCATATAAATTTCAAAATTACTAACAATAACTTTGAGGTAAATATTCTTATTTATATTTTTTTAGGTGTGGAAAATGATTCACTTAGGTCATAAAACTAGTAAGCTACAGAGTTAAAATTGGAAGCCAGGTTCCCTTAAACATTTTTGGGGAGTCTAATATGGTCTCTTCCTTTCCATATCTGGTTCAATAACCCTGCGTACAATTCCATTGCTTATCTCATAACTTTGTTGACGGATTTTAAAGTCACTTCTGTTCCATAAGGTGGTATAACATAAAAAGGAATATCATTATTTTATCTTTTTTAAAAAAAGATTTTATTTATTTATTTGTGTAGAGAGAGAGAGTGCACAAGCAGGGAGAGTGGTAGGCAGAGGAAGAAGCAGGCTCCCCAGTGAGCAAGGAGCCTGAGGTGGAACTCAATCCCAGGACCCTGAGATCATGACCTGAGCTGAAGGCAGACACTTAACTGACTGAGCCACCCAGGAGTCCCAGAATATCATTATTTTAAAGTCATGCTTAGCATTTTTTTAAATCCAGTCCTCTTAAAGCCTATCCAGATTTGTCAGTCCATGTAGACAACAGCCATTCCATATTCATTGTACTTAAATTGTAATAGCTACACTGTACATACCTTTGAGTATTAATTATTACCTATAGAATAGCCATGTTTTATCTCTATGAAACAATAATTTCATTACAATCTTCCACATAGCACCTTACTTCTTTTTCACAAAATAACCTAAAAAGATCAATATTCTTCCTGCAGGATCTGTCTTCAGTTAATCAGAGCAAAATTCTTCTTGGTATTATAAGGCAATTTAAAACTAAAATAGTAAAATATTCAAGCCAGAATACCTACATTCTCAGGGACAGTGCAAGTTAAAGACAGAGAGGAGTCAAAATTCATCTCTGTCATCACAAAGTTTTTTTAACTTCATTTTTTTAGAGCATTTTAGGTTTACAGCGAAATTGAAAAGAAGGAAGAGATTTCCTGTATACTTCCTGTCCCCACATATGCATAGCCTCCACCTTTATTAACGTCCCCCGCCACAGTGCTACATTTGTTACAAATGATAATTGATTTAATCTACAGTGACACATCATAATCACTCAAAGTTCATAATTTATCTTAGGGTTCATTCTTGTTGTACTCCATGGGTTTGCACAAATGTATAATGACATGTATCCACCATGATAGTATCACACAGAGTATTTTCACTGCCCTGAAAATCTGTACTCTGACTGTTCATTCCTCACCAACCCCCCTCCCTGTCCCTAACCCCCAGCAACCATTAATCTTTTCACTATCTTCATAGTTTTGTCTTTTCCAGAATGTCATATATTTGGAATCATATAGTAGTAGATAGACTTTTCAAATTGGCTGCTTCCAATACATAGTAATATGTATTGAAGTTTCCTACATGTCTTTTCATGACTTGAAAGCTTGTTTCTTTTTCAGGGCTGAAAATATTCCATGACTTGAATGTGCCACAGTTTATCCATTTACTCACTGAAGGATATCATGGTGTGTCCAGGTTTTGGCAATTATGAAGAAAGTTGATATAAACAGCTGCGCAGATTTTTGTGTGCATATATATTTTCAACTCCTTTGGGTAAATATCAAAGAGTCCAATTTTTTGATTGTATGGTAAGAATATGTTCAGTTTTGTATGAAATCAACAAATTGTCTTCAAAAGTACCTGTATCATTTTGTATTCCCACCAGCAATGAATGAAAGTTCCTGCTGCACCACATCCTTCTCAGCATTTGATATTGTCAGTGTTCTGGATTTTGGCCCTTCTAAGAGGTGTGTAGTGGTATCTTATTGTTGTTTGAATTTTCACTTCCCTGGTGACATATGATGAGCATCTTTACATATGCTTATTTGTTATCTTTATATCTTCTTTGGTGAGGTATCTGTTAAGACCTTTGGCCTATTTATTAGTCAGTTTGTTTTCTTATTATTAATTTTTAAGAGTTCTTTGTATATTTCAGATAAAAATCCTTTTTCAGATGTGTCTTTTGCAAATATTTTCTCCTACTTTGCGACTTCTTTTTTTATTCTCTTGGGAAATGATTTTTCATAGTGTAAGAAGTCTCACTTTTCTAGTCTACTCTTAGAAATATCAGTTTTTTGGACTTCACAGACATATTCAGAACATTCCATGCCAAAGCAACAGAATACACATTCTTCTCTAGTGCCCATGGAACAGTCTCCAGAATCGATCACATCCTAGGTCATAAATCAGGTCTCAACCGGTACCACAAGATTGGGATCATTCCCTGCCTATTTTCAGACCACAATGCTTTGAAACTAGAACTCAATCACAAGAGGAAAGTCGGAAAGAACTCAAATACATGGA
>NC_138374.1:120429829-120450966 GCF_054177405.1 Leptonychotes weddellii
ACCTCTTTCAGTGACCTGCAGGTATGAGCTATGTTTGTCTCATTGCCTAAGGGATTTGCCAATTATGTGCTCCCTGACTATGAGCTGGTCTCTAACCAGAGAAGATGAAAGAGTCTAAAAACACCTTTCAAACTTAAGTGATAATGAGGTGTTCCTAAAAAGGATTGAAGGAATAACTAGTAAGGAAGTCAAAGGATAAAATATGATTTTTAAAGAATAGAAATGAGTAAAACCAGAGGCAAAAGTTCATAAGTTACAGAATATGTTGCTGAAAAGGACTGTATAATTAAGGATCTCTTTAGGGATTGTTGTTTCTGGCGGTCTACAAATTTCTGAACACCCATTCCCATCAGGAAAAAGGAAAAATAAGTTGAGTATGTACCCTCCATGTATCTATTTATTTAAAGTTATACTCACATACTATTGTGTTGGCAAATTGCATATATTTTAAAATATACACAAAATATAATTCTTCAAAAATGAGACAAATACTTTTAATAATTCCATTATTGGTTACGTGCCTAAAACCTTTCTTGTAAATGCCTCAATATTTTTGTTATCCCATTCAAAGTTCTTTTCTAAATAGAGTGTATGTTGAGTTTAAGAGTTGATGTTATCAGGGGCCCCTGGGTGGCTCAGATGGTTAAGCATCTGCCTTTGGCTCAGGTCATGATCCCAGGGTCCTGGGATTGAGCCCCACAACGGGCACCTGGCTCAGCGGGGAGCCTGCTTCTTCCTCTCCCTCTGCCTCTCTCCCTGCTCATGCTCTCTCTTTCTCTGTATCTGTGTGTCTCAAATGAGTAAATAAAGTCTTAAAAAAAAAAAACAGTTGACATTATCATTTTAGCTTAAAAAAATACCCTAAAAACACTTAAATGCAAATAAAGGAAATGTCTCATTGGCTGCATTAACCATGACACACATTTTTCAGCCCATATATAATTAGGCTACCCTTCTGTTGAAATTTGGTTTTATGTTAAATTTCTGTATTCCTTGAGTCAGTTGTTCTTATGAACTGATTAGAAAATGGTTTCTAGAATTTTTTTATATGAAGAACAATGAGTTTTTATGAGTGACATGTTTGCAACAAAACATTCCCAAATCTCCATCTTCAAAATGCTTTCTCTTTGGCATGAGTTTCTTTCTCATTCATTATGAGGGGGGGAAAAGCTACGTTTACCGAGAAGGGTCTAATAAAATGTGTTTATTTTTAAAAATAAATTTCGGGTAGCATGCAATAGTTTGATTAGATTAAAATGCTTTCGTTTTTACTGACCCACTCAACATCTGTCTGGCAAGAAGCTCACATAATAGCTGTGGCAGTTTCCTTCAATCTGAGGTTTCTGTGTAAGAATCTTTTTAAGAAACTTGTCCATTTTGTGAAAGTCTGTTTGCTGAAATTAAATAGTAAAAACAATAAATAATATAATTTTAATTTTATTAACACATTGAGGCCACCAGCATTAATCTGTATTATTCATATAATAAAACTTTGTGTATGTCTTCCTTTTTAAACAAAAATAACTATAAGTTGAGATTCTAATATTTTCTTCTTGGACTCCAGTGGGCCTTCTTCAGAGCTCCTCCTATGCATGCATTCTATTTTGAAGACCACTGGTTCAAAAAAATTATAAATTATTTTAACATGTACTGGCAGGTTGAAAACTCTTAGTGTAGAGATAGTGGGAGGGAGGGTGGAAACAGAGAGGGGAAAGAAACTAACATTTTTATGGATTACGCATTTCACTTACAATCTATGAGATAACTACTGCACTGATTAAAAACCTGAGCCTTGAAAATGATAAATAACTTTAAAAGAGCCATCCAGACACTAAACCTTAAGAATATGTTCTTTTGGAGGTGAAATCCTCATTAGTGACTTTCTGTTAAAAGAATATAGAGATTTCTGAATGCAAAATGGATATAAATAATAAAGTATCTTCCTTGAGGCAAGAGAGAGCAAATTCCATAGTCACCATAGAAAGTTCCTGAACCTTAAAACTCTCAATTAGATTCCTTTGATCAGACAGAACAATGCTATCACCTTTAGGGCAGGAACAAGCCAAACAGTATCCATTTCCATTCATGACTCTAACAATCACAATAAAACAATGTGCTCCAGATGTAAACTACATGCCAGAAGCTATAAAAAGGACTCATTTATTCAATAAATTTTTATTTGAAACATTTCTAGGTGTCAGGCACTAAAGATACAATGGAGCAAAAATAGACATAATCACTGATATTCTGTTATTGTCTTTAAAAGATAGTCGTTAATTAAGTACTAAAACCAATAAGTGTTCAATTATAAACAAAGTAATAGTTATGAAGAAAAGGCGTGTGGCAATATGTAGGTTATAAATAAAGAAAACTGGCCAAAGCACAGGTCATGGGGGCCTTTTCTAAGATCTGAAGTGTGATGTGGGGTTACCAAGGTGAGAGTCATAAGGAAAGCATGTCAGGCAGAGGGGATGGTACCATCTGTTCAGGGCCTGTCAGAGGAGGTCATATAGCATGACCCAGAAACTGACAGCAGGCAAGTGTGACTGGAAATCGAAGGGTGAAGAGTAGTATTCTGCGTGTGATTTGAGCCTGGAGAAGCATGCAGAGTAAAACCATGTAAGACTCTTAGAACATTAACATAATGTTGTTCCTTATTATATGAAGAGTTAGAAGTTGTCAAGGATTTTAGATAGAGAATGACATGATCAAAAGTCATTTGGAAGATATCATGGCAGCTGAAATACGGAAAACTGGAGGAGGCTAGATTGTATTAAAGATGGTGATTTAAGAAACCACAGAAGTAGAAATGGGTGGCTCAGTTGGTTAAGCATCTGACTCAATTTCGGCTCAGATCATGACCTCAGGGGTCATGGATCAAGCCCAATGGTGGGCTCCGTGCTAAGTGCGGAGTCTGCTTGAAAGATTCTCTCCCTCTGCCCCTGCCCCCACTCATGCCCTCTCTCCCTCTCTCAAATAAATAAATAAATGTTAAAAAGAGTAGAATTGAGGGGCGCCTGGGTGGCTCAGTTGGTTAAGCAACTGCCTTCAGCTCAGGTCGTGATCCTGGAGTCCCGGGATCGAGTCCTGCATCAGGCTCCCTGCTTGGCGGGGAGTCTGCTTCTCCCTCTGACCCTCTCCCCTCTCATGCTCTCTCTCACTCTCTCTCTCTCAAATAAATAAATAAAATCTTTAAAAAATAAAAAAGAGTAGAATTGAGAGAGTCCAGAAATAAACCTTTCCATTTGTGGACAATTGATTTTTGACAATGGTGCCAAGATAATTCAATGGAAAAAAATGGTCTTTTCAACATATTATAAGAACTGGATATCACATGCAAAAGAATGATATTGGATACATCTCACTAAAAACTTGTACATGAATGTTTGTAGTTGCCTAATTCCTAACAATCTAAAAGTAAAAAACAACTCAAATGACCAACTGATAAATGGATAAAAAATGTGGGATATCTATTCAATGTAACATTTTTGGCAATAAAAAAGGGTAAAGTAATGATACGTGCTAATGAACTTTGAAAATATTGTGCTAAAAGAACGTCACAAAAGACCACATATCGCATGATTCCGTTTATATAAAATGTCTGTTATAGGCAAAGCTATAAAGACAGAAAGTAGATTAGTGATTGCCTAAGACTGTAGGGGTGGGGGGATGGTGAATGATTACTAATAAGTAAAGGGTTTCTTTTGCCAGGGGACAAAAAAGTCCTAAAATTACATTGGACTAACAGCTGCACAACCCTATGAGTATACTGAGAAACATTGAATCATGCACTTTAAATGGGTGAATTGTATGGTATGTGAACTGTATAAAGAAAACTGGTTTAAAAATCTCAAGCATTTAAAAATGGATTGGAATGAGAAATGTGAGATATGAGAGGGACAGGGGTAAATGTCAATAAATATTTTCTTTGTTAAAGTGGATGGATTTTAGTGCCAATCACTAAAGGACGCCTTGGTTTGAGAAGAGCTGGCATGAATTAACTTTTAAATATGTTGAGTTTGGGGTGCCTGTGGTTCAATGGTTAAGCATCCGAGTGTTGATATGGGCTCAGGTCAAAAATCTAAAGATCATGAGATTGGGCCCCACATCTGGCTCTGTACTGGGCATGGAGCCTGCTTAAGATTCTCTCTCTCCCTCTCCCTTTGACCCTCTCCCGAGCTCACATACACTCTCTCTATAAATACATACATACATACATACATGCATAAGTAAATAAATAAAAATATTTTGAGTTTGAAGACAAGAGATAACAAATTTTGGCAAGAATGCGAAGAAAAGGGAACACTTGTGCACTATTGATGGGAATGTAAATTGGTGCAGCCACTGCGAAAAACAGTATGGAGGTTTCTCAGAAAATTAAAATAGAACTCCCATATCATCCAGCAATTCCACTTCTGGGTATACGTGTGAAAGAAACTAAATCGCTAGTCAAAGAGATATCTGTGTCCCTGTGTTCATTACAGAATTATTCTCAATAGCCAAGACATGGAAACAACCTAAGTGTCCATCCACAGATGAAAGGATGAAGAAGATGTGAGATGTATATACAAAGGAATATCATTCAGCCCTAAGCAAAAAGGAAATTCTACCATTTGTGACAACACAAATCAAACTTGAGGGTATTATGGTGAGTAAGTCAGACAAAGAAAGACAAGTATGTATGATCTCGTACGTATGATGTACGTAGAAACAGAGTAAATTGTTGGTTGTGGGGAAGGAGGAGTTGGGAGAAATGGGAGAAGGTGGTCAAAGGTACCAACTTCCAGTTATAAAATGAGTAAGTTCTGGGATCTAATGCAGAGCATAGCAACTATACTTAACAATACTGTATTACATCTTGAAAGTTGCTGAGAGTAAATCTTAAAAGTTCTCACCACACACACACAAATGGCAACTATATGAGGTGACAAATGTGTAAACTAATCCTATTGCAGCAATCATTTCACAGTATATACATGTATCAAATTATCACAATGTACACCTTAAACTTACACAATGTTATATGTCAATTACATCTCAATGAACCTCAAAAAAAATTCTAAGCTCATTGGCTGAAAAGAGGAGCATAACCGGAAATGGAAAATGACCTGTTCTGCATGTTCTAAAAAGAGAAAAAGGAAAAAGAAAAAGAAAAAGAGACCAATTGATGGAATTTATAGGGATAGATAAATAAGAAAATTTTCTAAAAATTTAAGAAGTTCAAAAAATAGAATGATTTACCTCATGTGTATTCAGTTATAGTTGAATATTTTTTAATTACATGGCAATTTTAAATAAAACAAATTATACTATGAAATTTTTCTATGCAATTTTCCTTTGTAACCTTTTCCTACCACCCAATCTCATAAATTGACTTAAATTTGAGAAGTATCCAATTTATATGGTAAAGCCAAGACATTTAGGAAACAGATCACTTTCAGTTATGATTTCTTTATAATTATACATTTAAAAGCTCCTGCTGATTATCTGACTTCTGTGCCATCTAAAAGTAAATGCTTTACTACTTGTAAAACCAGAGATGGGTCAATCAATGGCAATGCTCCCACTGTCCAGTCATCCATTAGCCATTACATGTCATCAACTCAAATTTACTTTTTGATGGGGTATAGAATGTCAAAGCAAAGGAAAAAGACATTTTAAAGGTTAGTGTTATATCATGCCAAAGGACACATTGGCAGACTTTTTTTTATTTGAAAAATATAACCAGAGGTTATGGCAATTCTATTGTTTCTTTTGCCATTTATTCTACTTTGTTATTTGATCTGATTAGTAAAGAAAAAAAAAATGGAAGTAGGTCATGTCTATTGTCATTTTGATCTACAGACAAGTCATAGTGGAAAAAAAAATTAGATGTAGCGTATCAGCATACTACCTAGAACAAAAGATAATCCTGCAATTTCTGCATTTTCTTGGTAAATCTTGTTAGTAAAATCTTGGTATGATAATTCAGCAAAGCAAAGTTAAATTCATATAAACTGGTAATGTTCCTTAAAATATCTATTTAGGGTGCTAAAGAACAAATGTCGATTTATTTATTTGTTCATATATCATGTGCATGAGAGTTTATTGAGAAATGTGTTTTGAAAGTACTATGTGCCAAAAATTTTACCAGACACAATATAAAAGTATTTATCTTTAAAGTTCACAATGTCATTAGTAAATTAAGTGATGAGAAATCTCTGAATAGTTCTCCCACCTTTTATCTTCTGTCATTAGTAAATATCATTTCTTGGGGCACCTGGGTGGCTCAGTCATTAAGTGTCTGCCTTCGGCTCAGGTCATGATCCCAGTGTCCTGGGATTGAGTCCCCGCATCGGGCTCCCTGCTCCGCGGGAAGCCTGCTTCTCTCTCCCCCACTCCCCTTGCTTGTGTTCCCTCTCTCACTGTGTCTCTCTCTGTCAAATAAATAAATAAAATCTTTAAAAAAAATTAAAAAAATAAAAAAAGGTAAATATCATTTCTTGTTACTAACATCAGGAGTAACACCAAAGAGAAGGTTTCTTGAATTAATTCCTAGCATTGTTCAATTGACAGCTTCAGGAGGAACAAAGGATGCTTCTGTTTACCTCTGGGATAAACAAAACAAAATGAAATCCTGATCATCACACCCTGAAGATAGCAGTTAGGAGTTTTTCTCCCATAAGTAGCAGAACACATCAACACAAACTGACTTAAACTATAAGAAATGTTAGAATTCCCCAAGAGGTGGGATGAGCTCCAGAGTCAGACCTCTGATTTCTCTTTCTCTAATACCCCCTAGGTCTACTTTCTTCCAAGAGCTAGCTGAGGAACAGCTGATAACAAGATTGATGGGGTGCGTAGCTCAAGTATCATAATCAAACATAACAAGTCCAGGGAAAAAAACACCATTTACTGTTGCACCTCTTTCTTACAATGAAAGAACCTTCTCTCTGAGTTAGGTGTCCACTCTTATACCAATCACTGGCAAGGAGAATGAGATTACCACAGCCAGTTTAAAGTCTAAAGCAATTTAAACAATTTAAGATCTAAAACTAAAATTAAGAATGAGGTCACCTTGGGCGCCTGGGTGGCTCAGATGGTTAAGCGTCTGCCTTCGGCTCAGGTCATGATCTCAGGGTCCTGGGATCGAGTCCCGCATCGGGCTCCCTGCTCCTTGGGAGCCTGCTTCTCCCTCTGCCTCTCTCTCTCTGTCTCTAATGAATAAATAAATAAAATATTAAAAAAAAAAAAAGAATGAGATCACCTTTGAGGTCACTTCATGAAAAAAAGTGGAAATTTTTTAAAAATCAGGGTTCTGCTAGGAAGAAAAGAGAGCTGGGTGATAACTAATAGTATCGACTACGTTGTACTTGTTGATTATGATAGAAACGTTATCATAATTTAATAAATAATAGTTTATATTAATTAATTAGATTATATGTATATAAATATATAGGTAAAAAGGTATATAGTTTGTCTTTGTCCAAAATAACAGAAATATCTGACCTCTAAGCTTTGTATCTCTTCCTGGGAAGTCATGCTATCATCTTACAGGTGCTGAGAAGCAAGAGCATTTCCAGTGGAAAAAAGCTGTAGGACTCAAGAAATTTCAGAAATACTGAAGCTGTGCTAAGGGGAGGACAGACTCTGTTCCAAACTCTGACAACATCCTGGAGAAGCAGGGGATGCTCAAAGAAAGATGGCGAATTCATACAACTAGAATGATAGAATCTGGGGAAGCAAGACTCCCAGCATCAGCAAAGATGCCCAGATCCATGGCATGGGGACATGGTGTGGCCACACTACAGAGAGCTGGCAGTAGGCAATGGACGTTTGCCCAACTATGTTATTCAATTTAAGATACCCTGACTTCCTTTATACTAGGTGTGTGGGGTGCAGGTTGAGAGAACTTTGATGTGAATGAAATTAAATTGTTCAATAGACCAGTGGATTGAGGCACTCATTATTAAATATAAATTAATTTAAAGAAAACAAAGAAATGTGATGGCTGTGACATGACCAAATTGGTCTACTAGGATTTGCATTCATGGCATGGGTTTTATTGGTTTCTATTTTTAGGTGTAGAACCTGATGTAGAGGCTGGAAAATTTAAGAAGCTTTTGTATTGGGCGCCTGGGTGGCTCAGTTGGTTGAGCGACTGCCTTCAGCTCAGGTCATGATCCTGGTGTCCCGGGATCGAGTCCCGCATCGGGCTCCCTGCTCGGCGAGGAGCCTGCTTCTCCCTCTGACCCTCTCCCCTCTCATGTACTCTCTCTCTCTTTAAAAAAAAAAAAAAAGAAGCTTTTGTATTTATACAACTAGTAAGTACATCCAGATTCCTTATCCCTTGTTCCACTGCTTATAATCAAACTGTATTTCTTCTTTAAATTATCATCACAAGGCTAAAAACAAACTCATAATTGAAGCCCTGAGAAAAAATTGAATTACAGAAATAAAACTGCTAGGTAATAATTGGGGCAGGTTCTTATCTTCTGATGAAGACATCTCTTGTAATGATACAAGAGGTAAATTATTGATATAGTTCTTTCCCAATCTGAACTGAATAAAGACCTACTATAATATCAACTGATTTTTTTTAAAAAAATATTGTATTGTGCATACATGCCTTTGAATATTTAGTCCACATCTCTTTGTGTGGTCCAAATTTTGCCCTACTATTTTTATACTTTTACTTCAGAATTATTGAATAATCTCTCTTTTTGGATTTTTTTGTAACACACAATGTTACATGAGTTTCAGGTATACAACGTGGTGATTCAACAACTCTATACACTATGCTCTGCTCACCACAAGTGTAGCTACCGTCTGTCACCATACAACACTATTACAATACCATTGACTATATTTCCTATGCTGTACGTTTTATCCCCATGACTTATTAATTCCATAACTGGAAGCCTGATTCAATAATCTCTCAATTGTGATGTTTGTGTAGTCCAATATGTTTTTAAAAGGATACGTCATTAAAGAAAGATTTATGTTATTTTTTTTTAAAGATTTTATTTATTTTTCAACAGAGAGAGAGAGACAGTGAGAGAGGGAACACAAGCAGGGGGAGTGGGAGAGGGAGAAGCAGGCTTCCCGCTGAACGGGGAGCCCGATGTGAGACTCAATCCCAGGACCCCGGGATCATGACCTGAGCCAAAGGCAGACGCTTAACGACTGAGCCACCCAGGCGCCCAGATTTATGTTATTTTTAAGTCATAAAAAAAAAAATTGGTCTCCATGAAATGTAACAGTATGTCTTATTGTTAGTTCTAGTGGTGAATAATATGCAGCTTAGCTGATTGAAAACCTTCTCTTATTGATCAAATTTCATGTACAAAGCCCACCGAGATACCAAAGATAATAATATAAATCTCCACAGAATTTTTAAAAAATTAACAGATAATTAAAAAATATATTATTTGGTCAATTCTGATAATAAATGTGTACTCTAATTATTGACCTTTGGATCCAATTCAGAAGAGATAATTTAGAAATTTATAGCTTATAGAGACCAGAGAATATCTGTACACCAATGCTGTACCAAGCCAGGTTAGAGCCTGATGCAAAAGTAAAAATCAATAATACTGATCCTGGGGCACCTGGGTGGCTCAGTCATTAAGCATCTGCCTTCAGCTCAGGTCATGATCCCAGGGCCCTGGGATCTAGCCCAGCATCAGGCTCCCTGCTCCGCGGGAAGCCTGCTTCTCCCTCTCCCACTCCCCCTGCTTGTGTTCCCTCTCTCGCTGTGTCTCTCTCTGTCAAATAAATAAATGAAATCTTAAATAAAAATAATACTGATCCTGTCTTTATTTAAAATTTGATATTTTGTTCATTGTTTTTTGTATTAATTTTACTTTTAAAATATTGCATTGAAACATTTATTTTGATTAGTGAGATTTTTTTTTTTTTTGGTGTGTCCTTAAATTTTACACCTGAGACCTCAACTCTTCTCACGCTAGCCTTGGTCCTCACCACACCTACACCGTACAAATTCTAGAATGTTGACTGCAATGCCTAGAGAAGCCATGTGAGGAGATAAATATCTCTTTGGCTATAAAAAGTCTATAAAACAATAGGACTATGCAAAACCTGAGCTAGTGTAATAAATTACATATAACATGGCATTCATTTCTTGACTAGAGACTCATTCCCCAATCTCCCTCCCTCACACACACACATAAATATACAAACTTATTAACTTATTTTTAGAGTTAGCACCATGATAAGAAGAAACTTGAAATGTTTTGACATATTTTTAAGCTTTTCTATTATTATCCTTCTAGGATTTAGAGAGTCTCTCAACAATAGTTAACTGAACTATTGATTGCAAAATGTCTGAATATTCATTACTTTTATTTTAATAATTCATTAAAAGTCCAATTAGCATCTGTATTTGGGATTTTTTAGTTAAACGACAGCTGTAAAATACACCACATGGAATTTTTAGTCTTTTTTTTTCATTTCTATACCTTTTGTTTTATGATAATGCAAATACCTCACCAAATAGCAAGTCTGAAGGATGGGATTTGGGAATTTATACCATTCAGTTATATCCTCAGTAGTTACCAGGAATCAAGGAGTGAGACTCTGTGAAATAGAACATAATGAAAGTCATACCAGGAAAATCATGCCAGTCTTCATGTAAAACTACATTCTGAGTGTATTTAATCACAAACAATGATACTATACATTTTATAGCACACTATGATTCACAAACTACACTCATTTTTTTCACCCAAATTAAATAACAACTTTAGAAGTTAAGTTGTGGGTAAATTAGCACTATTTTACTCATAAGGAAGCTGGCAGGAAACCTCCTGACGACACATTGTATTACATTCTCTACAAAATGTGAATCAACATTTTTATTAGATGCATGTAATGCCAAATTTACAGTCTTAGTGCATGCAGTGGGTTCAATTTCCTAATCTGACAGAACAGCCTAGCATTTGGTAAACTAGAGAGACACAGAGTCAAATGTGAGGGTTGAGATGCTACAAAACAACCCTCCAGTATGCTGGTCTCTGTATTTCCTCAGTTCTAAAACTAAAGGCAGAATTACAGCATAAAAATGTCTCTGGCTAAATAGAAATTTTCCATAGAACGAAGAAGGAAAACCCTCACCCAGTCTTCTAGCATTAATATTAATACAAGTTTGTTCATGTAGTTATCTACTTTCACCTTCACACTTTGATAACTTTATTTTTTTTTAAAGATTTTATTTATTTACTTGACAGAGAGAGAGCACAAGTAGGCAGAGTGGCAGGCAGAGGGAGAAGGAGAAGCAGGCTTCCCACTGAGCTGGGAGCCAGATGTGGGGCTCAATGCCAGGACTCAGGGATCATGACCCAAGCTGAAGGCAGCCGCTTAACTGACTGAGCCACCCAAGCACCCCTCACCTTGAAACTTTGAGACAGAGACCCTGAATAGCTGAAATAGAAAGACCAGAGACTTTGAATAGCATGGGGGAGAGGACAGAGGCAACTTCTCTAGGACTGTCCAGGATGAAACCATACCACCCATTTTGTCCAAGAGAGGCGAGGCGAGTGACAAGGTGGCAGCAGGAAAAAAAAAAAAGGTACCATCTGCCAATTTCACAATTTTGTCAAGGACTAATGCTTTTCATATACTCTGAACAATTAAACCCTCTAAGATATTTTCTATATTAACTTAAAATATTATTTGTATTCCTTCTAAAGTATTTTTATGTCTACAAAAGCACTTACCCTTCCATTGTATCCTCAAGAAAGGCACATTGCTGCTTCACTTTTAAAAATTTATTTCTTGGGGTGCCTGTGTGACTTAGTAATTAAGCGTCTGCCTTCGGGCTCCCTGCTCCTCAGGAAGCCTGCTTCTCCCTCTCCCACTCCCTCTGCTTGTGTTCCCTCTCTCGCTGTCTCTCTCTCTCTCTGTCAAATAAATAAATAAAATCTTTTAAAAAAAATAAAAAAATAAAAATTTATTTCTTCATAATCTATACTGGATTTAATCTTATCTTGGAGGATCATGTTCTAACATAAGTTACACATTATTCTCAGCCATGAAAGTTTGAAACGTGAAACTCATCTATGCTCTTCCTTTTTCTTGCCCACAAATAATATGCTAAATCCTCTTCTTAGTAAAGTCTGTGCATTTTATTTTTTTATTTACTAATTACCTCATTCACAAACCCACTACCTTAACTCGATTCCCCTTAGGATACTGTAATGGGCATCTTCCCTTGCTTTCCACCATGTCTATTCCATCTCTGATCCATTTTATATTATACAGCTGCCACATTTTCTTTTTTTTTTTTTTTTTTTCAGAACTCAAATACAATTTATTGGTTTTCTTTGATTGCCTCTGGTCCAGCTTTGGAAGGGCTCTCTGGGTTCTTCTGGCCCTGTTTCCGGGCCGCTGCTGCTTTAGCTTTTAAGGCCCTTCTTCGCTTCTTGAGCTTTTGTACCTCCTGGAAGACCTGAATGCACAGGGCCTTCTTGGCTGCCCAGCGTCGGTGGCCTTTCCGGTGGTACAGAGCGGGGGAGGTGTACTCAATCCCCAGCTCCTTGCATACCTTCTCGAAGACACTGTAGTTGGTCTTCCGGAGGTTTTTGAGCATCTTTTTCCTCTGATCGATGCTCATCAGCAGATAGCGCTTGTGGGCTTTGTCCTTTCGATGTTTCTGCATGTGTTCTTCATAATTGCGGATCTTGACAGTCAAGGCAACAATTCGAGCCTCCAGGGAACTGGTGTCCTCAGGGTTTGCCACAATCTTGTTCATCAGCTGCTCTTGCTTGATTTTTAGCTTCTCCTTCTGGTTTGCCATTTCTAAAGACAAGAGTCTTCTCACGACATCGTCAAACTTCTCAATTCCAGGAATGTTCTGGTAGTCTTTGAGCAGCGTGGAAGGGGGCGGGTCATCTTCTTGGCTGGGCTGGACTGGTTTCTGGGTGGCATATCCGCGAACGGCCGGGAGGATGACACTTCTTCCCTATCCACCGGCCTTTCTCCCTCATCCTGCCACTGCTCTTCTCCCCTATCCTCGTCCCCCGTATCCGCCATCTCCGTCCAACCCCATTTCCCTCCCTACTTTTTCTTTATAGAACACAATTTCACTCATGTCATATTTCCATTCAAAAACCTTGAGTAATTTCCCATTGCCCAAAGAAAAATGTACAATGGGAGGCTTGCATTTGCAGAGCTTTACAGTTGGACACCCTGACTTTCCCATCATGTTTCCCATTGTTTTCCCATTTGCTATGCTCAGGCTAAACAGAATGATTTCTCTACATTTAAAAAATCTTGTACTTAAATGAAAAGGGAAAATTGTATTACAAGTATTAATCATAACACATATCAACTGAAGTAATGAAGTCCTCCAGTGAAGTTCAAGGACAAAATTTTGCATGTAGAAGTTTCACGTTTTTTGTTGTCATTAAGAGATGTTCAACTCCCTAAAAACAAAATATAGGATCATCATCGTTTGGAAACCATGGTAATTCATCTGGCTCACTTTCCATCCGTGTAATGCTCTGACCCATTTGCCTAGGAGTTAGAGGTTTCCTCTGAGAAATTCTTAAACTTACTATTCCTTGTGACAGTGGCATGCATTTCAGATAGCTATGAGAGATTGGGAGAAAAATGCAGAAGTGTAGAACAGTTCTCTTTCAATAAAACTAAGGATTTTGTATTAATGTCCTTATCTCCCCAATGATCCTATACTATTATCTTTGACCTCTTAATTATTTTTTCTAATAAATTAACCATTTGAACCATTTGTTCAAAATGATCAGGTTGAGTAAAGCAGAATACTAACCGTTTTGAGCACTTACAAAGCACAGGTAGAGTGCTGGAAGCTCTGCATGTGTTACAGATCTTTTAAATGTCCCTAAATCTGGCCAAGGTTAATATATTAGTGCTCTTCTCTAACAATTGAGGTTCAGCAAAGCTCAGCTTGCCCAAGTTCATACAGGAATCAAGTGGTAGAGCTGTAATTCTCTAATAAGAATTATGAATAAACTGTTATGAGCCCATGCAAGTGAAAGTAAAGCCGGAAAGGGAGCTATATACATTTAAACTTCATTTTTAAATTTATACCATTTCTTGCTAGATATCTTACATTCTGCCTCTCCAGACTGAGTTCTTGATGAGCAGACCAGTGTTTTTGTGTGAAATTTTTGTTGTTGTTTTATAGCAGCAACAATTAGAACATTCAATAGAATATAGAAGACACTTGTTAATTTATCTTAGACTGCTGATATCTGAATGTGTTGGAAGGTATAGCATTACTTTGGAACCATCAAGGACCATCCAAATCTTCTGCCTTGATCCCTTGCTTTTTGAATGGGTAAACTAAGGCTCAGAAATGGCTGTGTGCTTCCACATCATTCAGATAAAAGTGGGCAGAATGAGAATGTTAACTTATGTCTTGTAAGTCTAGTGAAATTCCCAGTACATTAGCTTCTCCTACATAAAAACAGTGCTTTCAAACTGCTTGTCACTTTATAGTTTCCACCTTCGCTAGCTTTAAGAGTGTCTCTTCTATTTGGTCTCTCAACTGCCTTTTGCCAGAGAAGCTCACCAACTCAAATTTCAGAGAGCTCCAAGAAGCATATTTTCTATGACAGGGTCTTGACCATTAAATTACCTTCACTTTTCTTCTGAAAAAATTCTAGTTTATTAAGTTTCAAGATGTTGCCCAAGGACTATGGCTAAATATAAGAGAAAGATTTATGCTTATAAACAATCATTTTTCCTTTATTGTGTAAGAAACCTCAAGAGAAACATCACATAAACCTAGAGAACAAGAAAATGAAATTTTAAAATAAAGTATGAGTTTCTCTAATAATCTCTTACTTCCATTTTTCAAACATGTGTATGTGTGCATGTGTATGTGTCTGTAGTATTCATAAAGTGTATATAAAAATGTAAATGATACGTATATATCATATATAAACAAATATATACATAAAATTTATACTACATATGCATATGTAACCCCCTTTCTTGTATTTATGTCATTTAGCAACATGAACAAAATCTAACTCTCTGTAATTGTGTGTCCAGTTTTTGAGTGGAGAAAACTAAGAAAATGAATGTGAGCTTAGTCTCTCTGCTCCCAATTGCAGTAGCAACTACATGCCTGAAAATGTTTTTAATATTCATTTTTTATCTTCTTTGTATTCATCAACTCAGAACATTTCCTCTACACAATGTTTTCAGACCATAATATTAAAAAAATTTGAGAGCTATTAAGCTATTCGATCCTTATAATACATAAATTATACACATATTTAGCTCTGGTGTTAACGCACGATGATGAGAAACTCTAGTCAGCATTATTGCAGTTCCTGACAGGTGACCATGTTTGAGGAGGAATAGGCTAAAGCTCACTTCCTGAAGACCCAGGAACTACAGCTAAAAATAATTATTTACATTCCTTCAATTTTGAAAAATGAAAAAGACATGGGTTTTGGCTAAATTATGTTTCGGGCGCCTGGGTGGCTCAGTCGTTAAGCGTCTGCCTGTGGCTCAGGTCATGATCCCAGGGTCCTGGGATCGAGGCCCGCATCAGGCTCCCTGCTCCACGGGAAGCCTGCTTCTCCCTCTCCCACTCCCCCGGCTTGTGTTCCCTCTCTCGCTATCTCTCTCTCTCTGTCAAATAAAAAAATTTAAAAAAAAAAAAAATTTTTCTCCCATTATTTTAGATGTAGAACTTAAGCAAATAGAATATTTAAAAAACAAAACTGACAGATAAACTGAATGTAACCTAAGTGCTGTGTGTGTTATTGAGTGAATGCCATGCTGGGAGAAAATGAGCATGGGGAAAGAGACTATGAGAACCTCATTTTTAAATGTTTCTCTCATAGGAAAAACTCTATTAAGAAAATGAGCATGGGGAAAGAGACTATGAGAACCTCATTTTTAAATGTTTCTCTCATAGGAAAAACTCTATTACTCATTACTCTTTTATGTGCCTCTTACAGAAAATATAAGCAACCTGTATTTGTGCAGTTAGGTAATAATTCTTTCTAAAATACTGTCGAAAAGAAAGAGGGAGTGACATCTTTTGCAGAATCCTTAGAGAAAGATTCTTTTCCAGGGAGTGACAAACAGCGCTGCTAATGACATTCTGATGCATATCTTTGGGTACACGTGTGTATGCAATTCTCTTGGAATTATCAGATCATAGGTTTTGTTTTGCATATGTTCCGCTTTAAAAGATACTTCCGAACAGTTTTCCAAAATGGTTGTAACTACTGACACTTCCATCAGACCTGTGGGAGAGATTCTGTTGCTCTACAATAGCTTTGCCTACATCTTGGTATTACTATTTTTAAAAAATATTCTAGATACTGCAGCGGGTGTAGAGTGGTTTCAATGGTTACTTCTCTGATGACTAATATTGATGGTCATCTTTTCACATGCTTATTGGCCATTTAGATATTCTCTGTTATGGAGTGTGTTTGCTTAACTCTTTTGCCCTTTTTTTTTCAGTTGAGCTAAATGTTTTTTTCTTGATTTGTACGAGTTCCTTATATGTTCTGCATGCACATCTTTTGTCAGGTTATATATTGCAAATATTTTCTCTCACCCTGTGGTTTGTATTTTCTTTCACTCAATGAGTTTATGAAAACACATTCACACACAATCATTTTATACGTAGGAAAAAAGAACAAAGAAGTTCTCTGCATGACAACAGATAACCATAAATAAAAAAGAAACCATGTTAAGTTCCTGGTATATCGTAGGAGCTCAATAAATATGTCTTGAATTAATCAAAAGATGACAGCATACATTTCAGTCCTGTTCAATGAAATTCTTATCCAAATATTGCCTCAATATTTTGTTCAACACAATAATGGCAGTTTTCTAAGGGAAAAAAATCATGATTAAAAAATTTTTGAAATATCTTAGGACTTTGTGCATTTCCCACTGACCAAGAAGAGAAACACGGCCTACCCTTCCTAAGAATTATAAAGAACTATTAGCAAGTTTTTTAAATTATTGATCCAGGTAAATATATCACACACTATTCTGCTTTTAAGATTATTTTTAACTCAAGAAAATGTATTTAAGGAAAGAAACTGTGAGGGTGTAAAAATATTAAATAGTAGAAAAGGAAATTTAAAAACAATTGTATCTATTGGAAGTGTTTAAGTCTTTAGAATGAGACTATTTCATGTTGAATTCAATGTTCACAATCATGTTTAACAGATATAACATGATGGGTACTCCATTGCCATACAACCATTTATAATTTTAAAAAATAAAGCTTTGTTTGCAAATTGCCATGGACAGTGTCCCTGCATTTGTTTTTAAATAAGTTGCTTGAAACCTCCATAAAAATCTCCACAGCAGACATGAAAGTGAATAGAGCACCATACATAAGAACAGTTTCTCTTGCTCTTTAAAAATTGACCAGTTGGGGGAATATACATAAATCTATATAAACAAAGCAAACATTTTAAAAAATCCTTTTAATTTTGTGAATACTTCCTATAGCTCTTAAATATTTCAATAGTTGCAATCAATTAGGGAATCTATTAATATTTTCTATTGTCAACTCTATCATGTCATAAATATATATTGCTTCTCAAGGTGAAATAATAAAAAAGACCATTTAAGGAATGATACTTTCCTCTAAATCCTAGCCTTTTAACAGTGGCATAAAAACTAGTACATCTGCAATAACTTCAGTAATATGGTCAACCACTGACATCTATTGGCAAAAATAAGCAGACAACGTTTGGTTAACTTATAAATGCACTTATGATTTTTTTTAATAGCTCTAATTTGAATATTAACACTTATTTAGAAACCAATGTTAGGGATAGTTTGGTTAAGTTATGTAAGGCCACAGGAGACTATTTAAAATCTTTAGCCCTAAAAACTGAAGTTAAGAGTTAAAAGAGGCCTAAATAGCTTTTATTATTTTCCTTCATAAGATTACAAATCAGAGAGAAAGCCAGTGTTGTTGTTCCAAAGAAATACATCTGGTTTCAGATTTGGAGAACTTTATTTACTAATTTGCCAAAAGGTTAGTGAAGCTCAGCAAATACGTGGTATTCTTAACTTTAAAAAAAAAAGAAGAAAAGAAAAAGCGTCTTAAATTTTCAAGCATATTAGATCGCAGTTTCATATATTTTGTACACTTTCATGAGCTTTTCCTTGTTTTTACTCAATCCTTTTTTCTCCAAGCTCCTCCCCCACGAAGCATTACTTCCTTGACTCTTATCCAGAGACTTCTCCTCAGTATTTTGTAACTTTAAGACAATGACGCATTGTCAAGATGCCATTATACTAGCAAGAGTCTGGGTGTAACATCACTGATTTATGTATTCAACAAATATCTTTTAAATGTCGCTATATACTATAAACTGTTTTAGGTTCTGAGATTCAAAAGTAAACAATACAGACAAAAATCCCAGTCTACCTGGAGTTTTCCATTCAAGTAGTATGAGAAAATAAACAGAAAAAAAAATGAAATAAATGGCATAATAGGCCAAGCAGTGATCAGTGCTTTTTTTTACGTATGGCGAAAATAATACAGGGAAGGAAGACAATGGTAATTAGGTGGGAGACAGGCTTCAATGTGCTCACCCTGCTAAATGTAGTTGTCAGGTTAAGGCCTCACTTGATATTTGAGCAAACCAGGTGAGGCAGTAAATCATGAAGATTGCTAGGGAAGGAATGTCCAGCAAGAAGGGAAAGCAAATGTAAAGAGGCTGAAGAAGAAGGGTGCTCGTAAAGTGGAAAAGCAGCAGAGAGGTGACGAATGTAGCTTGTTGGGGGGGGTGGCAAGCGGAAAGTTGTGTAATAGGAGACAATGTCAGAGAGGTGACGGGGAGAAATTCTGTAGGGACCTTCAGCTCACTCTAGCACATAGCTTTAATTCTGAGTGAGATGGAAAGCCATGGGAAGGACTGACTAGAGGAGTGATATGGTTGACTTACTTTTTCAAAAGATCACCAGGAACCAGATTGAGAATAGACGGCAGAAGTAAGGGAGATCACACAAAGAAAACTGCGGGAATCTGTGGGGAGCTTCAAACAGGATGGTGGTGATGGAAATGAGGGAGTAAAAATAGGGGGGTGAGTATATCTTGGAAGGAGAATCTTGGACTTGGTAACTGAATGGAAGAGCGTTGTGAAAGAAAAAAAAAAGAGTCAAAGGAAAGAAAGTCTACAAAGCCAAAATTATTCCCTCTCCGCAAGTACCAGAAAAAACCCTAATGAGAAAGCTAGGGATTGTTCTTTCCTTATTTGCCCTTAAATATGTGATAGATTCACAGTCAAAGGGTCTGATAACATTCTGAAATCAAGGGCATTGAATTACTTCTTTCATAAGATATCCTTGGTCATGGTTGCTGCCAATGAAAAATCTATTATTATCTTTCCAGGTATATATCAGACACGTAACAAAACACATCATTTCAATTTATGGTAATACTGGAGTATTAAATTGTTCCCTGTGAGCATTTCTAAATCTGTTTTCCAAAGTTCCTTCCTCAAGTAACAAGACATTTATCATTAGAACTCCAGTTCCATTTGACTATAAAAATACAATTAATAATACTTTCCAGCAAAACATAATATGACTGCTTAATTAATCAGAGTATCAGTGCTATACCCAGATTTAGATTATGAAAGGAGTATAGACATTCAATGGTGACACATTTTAATTCAATAATATCTGTAATTTGGACACTTGATTTGTTTCAAAGACATTCTGTTGGCCAAGTTACCTGATAGCCACCTCTGCATCAATTATGAGATCCGGATATGTAATCAGCAGCTCCACATGAAGAGACTCTGGGTGGCACACTCTAATTTCCTTGTATTTCCTCCAACTCAATTTGTCTATCTAAAAGTGGCCATAAATCCTCTTGCAAGCTATTATTCTCTCCACCACTATATCCAGAACTTTTTAGGAAAGTTCTAAAAAAATTCCATCCTTCAAAACATTTTCCTAAAGTTTTTGGCAAAAAAAATTTGCATTCAAATACCTATTTCTTTACTATCCCCCTTGTACGTTTTCTTTACAACATTGTTTCTTAAGTTCGCTCCTTGCACTTTTTGATCACTGTATTCATTTTAACTTCATGCACTTAAATTATTCAATTCTAAGTGCAGTAATCTTAGAAATAAAAGTCCTTTATAAATACAATCTGTTACTGTATAGCGTAACTCAAAATGTAGGTAGTTCCATTTAAAACTCTACTTTGTGTGTGCTTGTACGCGTGTGTGTGTGCACATGCATTCTTATCAGGAGCTTTAAAATTTTCTTCTTTTCTTGGTTCTGACCTTCCATTTTCAATATCCTTTGCTTCTCACTGGATTGTGAATGTGCCCTTTCCCTATGTCTGAAAATCTTTCAACCTTCACCATTCATTCTAAGAATCAGCAATATGTTATGTTTTTATAGAACCTTTCTTCCAGGGAACAGAGAGTGTTTCATATATATTACCACATTCATCCTTAAAATTTCTCTCACAACACCCATAGCCCCGGCTAAACTATGTCTCGGTTGAAACCTCAATCCGTATCTTTAGTTCTTCCTCCCTTGACTGCTTTTCCTATAAACTCTGTAAATCACATTTTCAGAATCTTGCATCTGTAGAAAATAAGCATAATTCTATCACTCAAATGACTTTTCTTTCTAACCTTGTTCTTAGGATTCACCATATTTATTTCAAAACTTTACCATCATCTTCCCGGTAGGCATTAGGTTACTAAGGTCTCACTACTTGTCTCTGGAATTTCTCTCCTCCCTCAGGAAAGTGAAATACGCTGTTGATAACATGTTGTATCTGCTCTTTTCTCAACTGTCACTTCTCTTTAAATTACAGTTGTGTCACTTCTAAATTTCTTTTCTTTTTTTTTTTAAAGATTTTATTTATTTATTTGACACAGAGAAAGCAAGAGAGCGCAAGCAGGTGGAGCGGCAAGGAGACGGAGAGGGAGAAACAGGCTTCCTGCTGACCAGGGGCCCGGATGCAGGGCTCGCTCCCAGGACCCCAGGATCATGACCTGAGCCGAAGGCAGACGCTTAACCAACTGAGCCACCCAGGCGTCCTTAAATTTATTTTCTACTCATGATTAGAAGTCATATTCTAAGTTTTATTTGGTTTTTAGGTATATACTGAATTCATGTTTTTTTTTTTT
>NC_138374.1:120451466-120466769 GCF_054177405.1 Leptonychotes weddellii
GCCGAGCAGGGAGCCTGATGCGGGACTCGATCCTGGGACTCCAGGACCATGACCTGAGCCGAAGGCAGTCACTTAACCAACTGAGCCACCCAGGTGCCCCTCATGTTGTATTTTTTTTTTTAAGATTTTATTTATTTATTTGAGAGAGAGAGAATGAGAGAGAGCACATGAGAGGGGGGAGGGTCAGAGGGAGAAGCAGACCCCCCGCTGAGCAGGGAGCCCGATGCGGGACTCGATCCCGGGACTCCAGGATCATGACCTGAGCGAAGGCAGTCGCTTAACCAACTGAGCCACCCAGGCGCCCCTCAATATTTTGCTTATTGATATTTACTGCTGTCAGTAAAAAATAGAGATTAACTTGAGTATGGAACATGTCAAATAAAGGGATGTAAGACTGGGTCACAACACTGCCACTCATCTCTGTTTCAGGTGGGACAAATCAGTCCCCTTTTTTTTTTTTTTAAGATTTTATTTATTTATTTGAGAGAGAGAGAATGAGAGAGAGCACAAGAGGGGGGAGGGTCAGAGGGAGAAGCAGACTCCCTGCCGAGCAGGGAGCCCGATGCGGGACTCGATCCTGGGACTCGATCCTGGGACTCCAGGACCATGACCTGAGCCGAAGGCAGTCGCTTAACCGACTGAGCCATCCAGGCGCCCTTCCCTGTCCTTTTTAAAGAGAAACTACATTAAGTAAAGAGATGTTTGTACAACATGGCTTTACAGATAATACATGAATCCATATAGCTTCATATTTGTTCTGAGAATTCACAAAGAAAGCTTTTCTTAGACTTATGACAGGGGAGGGGAGGGTACAGCTATCAAGACAAATTACCTAGTTGAAATTTATATAAATTCAGGATCGGGATCGGAGTCTTAGTCTGTTCTCTAAGTCTGTTCTTGAAAAGGCTCCCTTCTTAGGAATCTCCATTTCAATTTTGTGGATCTCTATCATAAAACTGGTCAATGTATAGGAACTGAGATATGATTTGTGTAGTAGGTGTGTGGCTCTGGCACAAACTAAAAGATGCAAGAAACATTACAGACTTTGTAAAGCTAATTTCTTCTTGGAGCTGCCCTGGATCCTTCAGACAAAATAAGTAGGAGATTCAGCCCCTCTGGTCATTGGCCACTGTTCTCATAGGTTACTCCTTAGATCTCTATTGACCATGTAGCTTTGCCCTTCAAGCCAGGAGGCATTCTGTTCCTTTGAGAGTCTGGAGTTATACTAAGAACGCCCATGGAGTCACCTACCCATGGCATTCAGTCAGTCATTTCGTGCTGAGCTCTTTCTGCTGCCCCAGCATACTGTGTGAAGGTAAGGTTTTAGTCTTTCTTCTTTTGAGACCTCCAGCTTTGCCTGTCTTTCTCTTTGCAATCTAGTGGTGGGGAGGCAATGTGAGTGGAGGAGTCAGGGGTTGTGCATGTGGGCCGTGCATGTTACTTGAAAGGAAGAAGTGTCCCCTGCTTCTGGCTAAGATGATCTTTTTTTGTAATCCTGATACATTTCCCATTTATAGCGGTGTGTGTTAAGAGAAGGAAAAAAGAAGAAACACAAACCAAGCAGGCTAATATCTCAGAACACCCTGAGATTTGCCTGCTGAGCCTACAAGTATCTTTGAGACCAAGGAATATTCATATTTTTTATCATGTTTCAGTTACAGCCCTTAGTGCAATATCTAGAACATAAGGTTGCTAAAGAAATATCTTATTTCTTAAAAGACAAAGTAAGGTCTGCCATTAAAAAAATCTTTACAAAAAGGATCATCACTAAGTTCTTAAAAACTCTCATACTTCATTTTTTGAAACAAGACATCCTATTTATGAAAAAATTATTAGCATGAAACTATTCCAATCAATGATAGTTTGGGATGCACAGAGAGATCATCTGACAGAAAAACTAGAAAGGAGGCAAATAAATTTAACAGAGATTTTATATCCAGGCCTATGATCTCAGGATTGCAAAGTAAAATGTCATTGTAATGTAACTGTTTAAAGGTCATTAAAAAAAAGAAATTCCATTTGTTGGATTTTGAAGTTCATAACTATAAAAAAAAAAACAACCAAGGCAAATTAAAAAAAAAAAGCCTAGTGGTACAAATGTTGGTACTTGTGCTTGTGATAAAATTTTCAGTGAGCTATTATAGATGGTATGTTAGTCAGCTAGTGTTGATTATGCTGCATAAAAATAAATACCCTAATGGCAGATATCACCAAACATTTATTTTTCTTTTCTTTCTTTTGTTTTTAATTGAAGTCTAGTTGACACACAATGTCACATTAGTGTCAGGTGTACAGCATAGTGATTTGACACCAAGCATTTATTTTTCTCATTCACATCATTCACTAGGGTTGCTCTGCTTCGGACTTCAGCTTGAGTTCAGATCTGTTTATCCATTCATTCTCCTTGGACCAGCAGCCAACTGAGGAGAAACTCACAGCACAAACCAAATCCTGCAAAAGATGACAATATCCTCTCACTTCAGGCTCATTAACATTCCATTGATGGACTCAAGTCACATATGGAGCCTAGAGCCAATGTACGATGGAATATTACCCTTCAAAAGGAGAGTAGGGAGCCATGATAACAGGAGAAGGGAGGGGGAAAAAAAGGAATAATTATAAGCAGATAACATGAATTCAAAGTTTTTGTCTAGAACACTTTAGTTGGAGTTAAGATGACCCTGGTGTCAAAGAAACATGTGAACTTTCAGTATATTATTAACATATTTAGGTAAACTGTTGTGATAGTAAACCTCCAAAATTTAGAAGATTATATGAAATTTTACTTAATTATCATGTAACAGTCCAGAGTGGCTGTCACAAGTCAGCAAAAGCACTATTCCACATAGTTATTCGGGAACCTGGGATAGTGGTGCCTCTGCCATCTTCAAGGTGATTGTGTTTTCCCCCCACTGATGTTAGTTTGAAGACCTGAAATGGCACACATCACTTACAACTATGTTCCGCGGAAACTTCTAACAGCCAAGGAAGCTATGTGATGCAGACTAGCTGTGCGTTGGGGAGAGAAAGAGGAACTGCTCTCTAAAGCAGACTTTAGAGAGCAGTTCAGCAGTCTGCAAAAAACACAAGTCAATACATTTAAATTAGTTTTAAGAAGTTTTGCTTTTCTAGTTGGGAATATGATAGGATAGATTTTTTAACATTCATTGCCTTATAATTGAGTATACCTAGTATTTGTCAAATATTGAATAAAATATATTTATATTAAAGGGAAAAAAACTATCAATTTCTTTGATAATAAACACCTAAAATATGAGAGAGGGAAGTAGAAAATAAGTATAGTTTCAGTAAGAAAATCTATAATTTTTACTTTTTAAAGTATATTGCTTTGAATATGATACATATTGTTCAGTGGATTAGATTTCAGTAATAAGAACACAGTGAAATACATAACCCATCATGTATTTTTTTAAAAAAGGAGAAAGAGTTTAACTTGATGGCGTTTCAAACTATAGATTGCTATGACTAAAAGTAATCATTTTAGCATGAAAAGAACCTTAAATCACTAGACAATGTTTTTTCCTTTAATTTTTCCCTTTTCTTTTTAACTAATTATTCCTTTTTTTTTTTTTTAATGAGTACCAATGGCAGTTTATCTCAGGGAGTTGCAAAAATACACTTTTTATTTACTTCTCAACTACGATTAACTAGAATTTTTTTCTTCACAAAATCTGAGAAGTTTATACTTACTGTCTGTTTTGTGCAGGTTTAGAATTTGGTGCAGTATGATATTTTGTAATGACAATCTTTTGAACACCACCCTAGTTTCAAACAAATTGAAGTAAAGAAAGTTTTTATGTTCGAAACACACTTTGAAATATGTGTCCAGATTTTTACTGATATAAGTAAAATGGTATATTTTCTAAACATGTGTAATTTATATCAACCTTCGATTCCGGTGAAGAAGCAGTACTCAAATTTCCATTATCAGAGGGCAAACACTTTTTGCTAAGTTAGTTGTTTTAATTTCACTTTGAAATAACAAGGTTTATAACTATTTTTTTTCCAAATGTAGTCATTCTAATATATTCAGCGTGAGCTATGTGTTTTCTCCTCTATTTTAAAATATTGCCTCATGTAAATTTTTTCAGAAATGGAAAATCCACCCAAAGATGCAAAAAAGAGCAAAACGAATCATGTTTTACATAGAAGGATTATAAATTTAAGCTTTAAAACAGATATAAATTGATATATAAATTTAATTATGTATTTTAATTTATATATTCTATATGGAATTAACTGAATTAACTTTCAATATATTAAGTAGAACTGAGCAAAAAAAAATACTTTTAAAGCAACAAATATCCTGGTATGTTAAAAAATACTCAAACAGAATAATTATTATTTTTAGATAATCTTTGTAGATATTTCATATTTTATGCATGTTTTACCTAGAGGGGTAGAAAGAGGTCTTATCTATAAAGATTATCCAAAAGTACAGCTTACTCCTGGAAAGATATTGATATTCCCTGAGAATTGTGAGGCCGTGATGAACCAAGGACTTTATATATCCTGGTCACCACCCTCTTTCCACTCTTGCCCTGAGTGAATCATATTGAATTTCTCCGTCATTAAACTGTGTATGTCTTCTGCCATCATCAGACAACTCTTATTGACTGAGTCATCTCATCATGTCCTACTATATAATAATATTGTGCAATACATTAATATATTTCAGTATATAATTGATTTTTAATCATCTCAATTGATCATGCAGTTCAAGAATTGCATATAAGCAGCACCAAACTTACTCTCCAAGACTTACGTTATTTAACTTAAGGAATGCCATTTTTAGCCACTTTTTCATTCACTTTGTACATACTTATCACACTCTGTTGAAGACATTCATTTATCTGTTCCCTCAGCACACTATGCTTGCCTCAAGTAGAACCCCACGCACACACACAAAAACTTGTCTTGGTCTTCTTCATATCTCTATCACCAAAACTTTCCGTAAGCTTTATCTTACTCATCTGTAAGATGAAACTAATATTGTATATATCACAAGATTAATGTGAAGACTAAATGAATTCATGTATCTAATCTTCTCTTCCACACACATTTCCAGAGCATCTTACTTATAGTACAAAAGCGTCTTGCTATATTTATTCCAAAAAAATCACTGAACCACTCTTACCTAAAAGGCAATAAATAAAGAATTTTTAGATACACAAAACTAAGTAAGATATGGTTCCTGGCCTTGAGAAAATTTCAATCAAGTAGGGAGTGTACCAATTATTTATTATTGCAAAATAAACTACCCCTAGGGTGACCAATGTCCAGATTGCCTGGGACTGTGGGGAAACACATTCAGTTTTAAACAGTCCTTAGTAAACTGGGTCAAGAGAGTCACCATAAATCCATTCCAAATCTTAGTGGCTTAAAGCAAAAATGGCTAATTGTTTCTCATGAGGCTGGCCAACTCTTCTGTTGGTTTTCCCTGGGCTTATGCAGCTACATCCAGCTGGAGAAGCAGCTGGGCCTCCCTGACCACGTGGTCCCTGATCCAACGAACTTCTTCACAGCATGATAGGTGGTTTCGGTTGTAGGAACATAAGCCACCATAAGCCCCAACGCTCAGCAACATTATAAGCCTTCGTTTTCTTCACATTTTCTCCTGTCCCACTGGCCGAAGCAAGTTGCAAGGCCAGTCTTAAGTCAGTGTGGGAGGAGCCTATAAAGGGCACGGATCCCTGGAGGCAGGACTCTCTTGGAGCCTTTCCTGAAAAGCTCTACACTTACACAGCAAGTTAGAATATCATGGTCTTCTTGTAAGTGATGCAAGTAATACAACCGAAGTGGTATAGAAAAACAGAAGTGTGAGGGAAGAGCAGTGGGCTTGGATTTAGAACTCTGGGCCAGGGACTGAGCTCTACAATATTTGCTTTTTATACCTTAGTTACCTAATTTCCAGGAGCTTCATTTTGTCATCAATAATACCACCCATGCCAACTTCCCAAGGTCATTATGCTATAAAAGTGTAAGCTTAAAGTATAAAAATACAAAATATCTTAAAGATCAACTAAATTATCTTAGGATATTTCTCTTCTGCTATTTAAATCTTCTGACAAGGTTTAAAAATTCTGGTAAATAAGCACTTTATAATAATTTTTCTTAGAAATTAATGAATGCAGTTACTTGTTAATGTAGTTAGCTACTTTAGTCATTTTACTTATAGTGTCTTCAAATATTATTTAATTCTTACTCTTTCAACTTCTCAGTTGTTTTTATTGATCAAAAGTTGGAAATTTTCATTTTGGGGGCAATGAGTTAAAATGGAAACTGATATTTGCCCAGACTTGGAATAAGAACCATTACCAAACACACAGAAATAATTACATCCCAGTGTTTGAGTGTCATATTCTTTAATCCATTATAGCATCATGTTAAGCTACGAATATTGTAGCTTTCTATACTGTTCACTCATGTTAAATTTCATTCTATTTTGATTTCTTTTTAAAAAACAACTATTGTACTTTGAACTTAATAGGCTGTATCCAGGTGATCATTTTAGACCTGGGCCATTGCCTTTTCCATGACTTGGACAGCCTATTTCTGTTTGAAATCCATTTCACAATGTTTTAACTCTTTGTGTAGTATAAGTGGCTCTCGAGTATTTTTTTCTTTTTCTTTAGAATAAATCCATTGTATAGTAATTTTCATTAGGTAAAAATAGTGATCTAATGTCTAGGTTCTAAAGTTTGTGTAGGTTCAAGTGTTAGCTCCACTAGGTAATAGCTGTGTGTCCTTGAACAAGTTACTTAAAGTTTCTGTGCCTGTTCTGTAAAATGGTGATGATAATAATATATATCTCATGATATTGTAATGGATGCTTAAAAATTTAACAATTGTTAAATGCTTATAACAATTTCTGGCACAAAAGAGTGGCCAAGTCAAGGTTACTTTTATTACTATTACTATTACTTATGTTTCATCATAAAACTAGATTTTTCCTCCACCTTTTATTTATTTATGTGTTCACTGGACACATATTTAAATGCCTGCTCTGTGCCAAGCACTGTTTTCGTAAAGGAAATCAGGAGTGCCAGGAGGGAGCAACAGGAGTAGATCGTAATACTCAAGACAGTTCTCATTGAGTAGATGATATTTATACAATAATTTGAAGGAGTTACTGAAATAAGCAAGGATGACACCTGGGGGAATAATGTTCCAGGTAGAGGAACAGCCAGGCACTAATCTTAACATGGAAGCAGGTGGAAGTATGCCTGGGGTGTTCAAAGCACAAGGCCAGTAGGATTGGAGATGAATGAAGGAAGGGAAGAATAGTAAGGGTCAAAGACACAGCTGTAGCAGAGGCCAGATCACACAGAGGCTTCTAAACTTTTGTAAGGACTTAGACTTTCCTGCTGAGGGAAATGAGGAGCCATTCCAGGATTTCGATTGAATGTTTTAAAAGGCTGCTGTGTTGAGTAAAGAGGCAAAGAAACAGAGACCAGACTCCACCGTTAATGATCTTGCCGAGGTCGGTCATCAAATACCTCCTTGCTCCTATATCAGAAGGGCACTTTCAGTCCTTATGTCACCCAAATTTCCAGCAGTTGGTATCACTAGATCATTCATTCCTTTTTGTAAAGCTCTCATTCCCTGCCTATTCTGAAGGCATGCTTCTTAATGTTCTTCCTACTCCCTAGCTTTTTCTTCTTTGTCTCCTTTATTAGCTGCACTTTCTGTTCCTTTTAAATATTAGCATTGCTCAGGGTTCTCATTCTATACACTATACAGTGGCATAAAGGATATTGAAATGGAATTAATTTGACCTGGTTCACCTGTCTCAAATAATTACTAGCAATGTGTTCTTGGGTAGATTAGTGAACCTCTTAGGTTCCATGGAATGGGAAAATAAAGTTACATACTTCATATTGTTATGAAAACCAAATCATATGTTTTGAGGACTGAACTAAATGTGCTTAATCCAGTGCATGGACCATAGTAAGGGCATATAAGTGGGACTTCACCACCTGGACAATGTAAAACATTCCCAAGCCTTCAAACTCCAATAAGAGCCTGATGACTCCCAAATGTATTGTAATATCAGATATACATACTTAATTTCCTACTGGATTTTTCCAATTTAGTTATTTATAAACATCTCACACTCAGTATATGGAAAGTAGAGCTAATCCTTTTAGATCCCTCCTCCAACCTGCTCTCCCTCCTTTGTTCTCAAACAAGGTAGAAGGTGCTGACATCCACTCAGGTGTCCAAGACATCATCTTTGATTTCTCTTCCTATCACCAGAGAAACATTACTGATCCTCACCAGTTCTAGTCCATAAATATCTTTTGAACTTGAACACATTTTCCCACCCACTATAGCAACTGCCCCAGTCCAGGACATAAAACCCTCTCTCACTTGGGTTATTGAGAGCATTGTCTAAGTTGGCTCCCTGCATCCAGAATTGCCTGTTCCAATACATTCTCCACCTTGAAGCCATTTTTCAAATGCAGATATCATTACATCGTTCATCTGCTTTAAATTTTAGTCATAACCATAAGTTGAGTAATCATGGTACATTTGTACTGGACCTGCTAGTCACATCCTGAAGATCTCCAGGAAGAGACATTTGCAGATCCTTATAATGATATAATTTTGGGGGAGGGGGATTCAGGATACATGCATGGTGTGATGATTTTTATTTGCTGACCAGAATTTTTTCTTCCTCTTCCTTAGATAATGTGCCTCACTTTTCTTTAAAATAAATTTTCCAGGCGCCTGGGTGGCTCAGTTGGTTAAGCGACTGCCTTCGGCTCAGGTCATGATCCTGGAGTCCCTGGATCGAGTCCCGCATCGGGCTCTCTGCTCGGCAGGGAGCCTGCTTCTCCCTCTGACCCTCCCCCCTCTCATGTGCTCTCTCTCTCTCTCTCTCTCATTCTCTCTGTCTCAAATAAATAAATAAAATCTTTAAAAAAATAAAATAAAATAAAATAAAATAAATTTTCCTCTACTATCAACATTCTACTTTTGGGGTGAGATTAGCTTCTACATGAGCTACTAGGATGTACCTCCTACAAGTATAACATTTTGGGGAGGAATTACCTTCTACTAGAGTTTCAAGAGTGAGGCCCTCACTGCCTAAAATAATCAATACATCACGTTGTGTGCTAACAATGGTTGATACAGAAGTGGGCGTGTGAAGTAAACATGTGTCATACGTGGGGGTCTTTGGAATTTTGTTTGGGGTAATGGAGGATGTGAGGCTTGGCACTGCTACAGCCATGAGTCTGGGCTTGCAGAAGGCTGTCCTGGAGAGCAAGGATTGGGTGTTAGAGTTCTGGTTTTGATTGCTAAAGTCATACTCAATGCCTGTATACTGGAATTGTCACTTAATGAACCCCAAATTCCTTTTTTTATTCAACTTGAATTGTGCTCTCTTGATGTTTGAAATGAAAAATTCCAAATAGAAATAGAAAATTTCAAAGAAATAGGAAAATATCTTCATCTGCAACTATCATCCTAGGCTCCAGATTTTTGAAATATGGAAAAAATTACATTTCATAATTGACTGAAAAGTTACTTGAGTCATCAGTTTCTAGTCAGAAAATAGAAATCACTCTAGGAATTTCAAACAGTGGAAACAATTTTAGTTATTGGTTGCAAACTGATGAAAGAGTTGAAGGAAAATAAAAAGGGGCAAGCCAGATTATACTGATATTAAAATATGCAGAAAACTTCTACTCTACCAGGATTCGAGGAATAAAAGGGAAAATAGCATTGCCAGAGCCCATAGTCGCTGGGCAGTCGATTGCCCTGATTACGGGAAGCCTGGAGACTGCGCTTCCCCTGATATAGCACAAGCTCTGAATTTCACCCTGCCTGCTCGAGCCAGGGTGTGTTTCAGCTTAGATCATATTTCTTTTGCAAACTATTAATCTCCAAGATGAAGTATGACTTTTTGGAGAAGGTTTTTAAAAGAAGATTTTAAAAATATATATTTCCTAGCACCGCATCCATGGCAACTGTTCAAGAACACACTTTAGTTGCCCTTTTCTGTTATTTGGGTTGCATACCAGATAGAGAAATATTGTCCTAAAGGAGCAGTCACCGCGAAACCCAACCAAACTAACCAAACAGGGCGCCTGGGTGGCTCAGTTGGTTAAGCGACTGCTTTCGGCTCAGGTCATGATCCTGGAGTCCCTGGATCGAGTCCCGCATCGGGCTTCCTGCTCGGCAGGGAGCCTGCTTCTCCCTCTGACCTTCCCCCCTCTCATGTGCTCTCTCTCTCTCATTCTCTCTGTCTCAAATAAATAAATAAAATCTTTAAAAAAAACAAAACAAAACAAAAAAACTAACCAAACAAACAAAACACCTGAGAAAGAGCTGAGATGTACTTGGATTTGGATATATTGTATGATGATGCTATTTGGTGTAATTTTTCTGAGCTTGCCTTTGAGAATGCTATCTTGACAGAGAAATTAAGTTATTTTACTACAGAGTGATCCAAAGAAAAATGAACATTGCATCTCTCTGAAAAGGTAAGTTGATGCAGGAGAGGCTGACGGAATCAGTGAATCACTTCCCTCATATATTTTTGCCACCTCAGCATAGATCATTAACCTAATGGATTATGTTTTGTAGTAGATGCATTTTTTGTCTGTGTACTAAAATAACATATGGAATCTTCCCATTTTAATGGTCACTTAACCTTCACTGTGTAAAAGGCTTAAGTGGATTTAAACATTTGTTTTAAAATCCATACCATCTATCTTAGATACTAAGTAGCTAGAAGCTTCAGTTGACTCCCTGATACAAGCAGCAACCATTGTTGGCTGGCATGATAATATTGGGGACTCCTTTGCTTTAGATCTAGGACACTTTTGTTTTTGGAAAATTTGGGAAGTAGAAAAGTTTGCCTGCAGAGTTCTATCTAGATTTTCTCATTCATTCTCCATCTTTCAGCCCTACCTACCCCATTCTTAGAAGAGAGTTACAATAAAGGGATTTATAGCTATATTAAAGACTTGGGCTACTTTAAAAAAAAAGTATTCATATTTTTAAAAAGATCATAGTTAAAGGATAATGCTTTTTAACAAATAAATAAACCATTAATATTAACATTTTATGTAGTACACAAATTATTTTGAAAAAAACAGATCATTCATTAATCAAGAAAGACTTATTGAACACCTATTTCACACCAGACATTTTTTTCCCTAGGGTTTGGGGTGATAAAGATAAATAAATGAAGATCCTTCACTTCCAAAGAGTTCACAGACTAGTGAAGAAAATCTATAATTAATATATAATATAGTAAGTAATTATACAGTGATAATCTCCATGATAGAGGAAATATAGGGAAAGTATAAAGTATAGGGAACACAAAACATTCCAAAACACAGGCCTTGTTCAGAATGCATCTAGAAGGAGACCTATGCTGAATTGTAACTGATAAGGAAAGTCAGAAATGGTGGATAATGCCAGGGAGTAATTGGGTGTGATCTGAGAACAGAGGTAATCAGAATTCTATTTCATATGCAGAGAGCGATATTACTGGGCTGCCTCTAAGCCTTATTACAAAACTGTGGCTTTGAATAGAGAACCCAACCTGGGATTGTGGGTGCACAAGCAAAGCAGGAGGAGCTTAAGTGGGTCTTACAGAAAGCCACCCAGACCTCTGCTAGGACAGCAGGTTTTATGAAAGGTGTTGATGCCTAATCCAACTCAGCACCAAGAATGTTTGTTAAGAGTCTACCCCAGCCTAGAGGCAGGAGAATAGGTAGGGTAGTTATGGGGGTAGGGAGTGCACCAGATGCCTAAAGTCAAATCATGTAGATGACTGCATACGTAAGACCAGTCCACCCCAGAGGGACTTAGATCTACACAGTGGGACCATGAGGAAGTTCCATATGTCTTTCCTTAATTCATAAGCCTTTTGCTGTGGGTTCTCTATCTGCAGTCTGACAAAAGCATGCTCACTGACACAGCTCTCAAGGAGCAGGAAGCAGGTCACAGTCAGCCCAGAACCTGCAAAAAACAGTATCAAAATCATTAGCCAGCTTGATGAGGCCCAGTTCTGCCAAGAGAGAGCTTCAGTCAGGCTTCCTAATAAATGCTGAAGTTCAGTTTCAGTCAGCATGTCCACCAGAAAGCTAATGTTTTAGGAACTCTTACTTAGCAAAAAGTCTGTGATTTGGCCAGAATTTTGATTGTCTGTTTGACTCAAAGAAGTTGTTAATTTCTCATTAATGGTGGGATTTTAACAAAGAAAAATAGGAAAATTGAGCAAAGGGAGTGAAGCATCATGACTGCCAATCATTTTCTCATTTGTTCCGGTACCACCATCTCAAAGAAAATGAATCAATTAATCAAATGAAGATGTATATTTTTAAATATACTTTCCAGGCATACAAGACTATTATACGATATTTTCTGAGTGTATCATGCATTTTCATGACTCCATGCTTTTTTATTTCCTTCCCTGAGTCTCTTGCCTCATATCTGTTTTTTGGAAACTTACTCATTCTTCAGTGCTCAACTGAAGTGTCCCTGATCCATTTGCCCTTCCCTAACACCACTTCAGGAAGAATTAAATGCACCATAACATATTTGCTAATAAATTTCTCATGCCACTTATTTTTATTCTTCTTGCTATTATAACTAGCTCTCTGCATGTCTCTTTCCTAATCTAGATTAAACAAATTTAATAATAATATACATTTACTGAATTCTAACCAGATGAGTTCATTTAATCTTTAAAAGACTCCTATAAGGTAGATACTATTGTTAGCCCCTTTTTACAGATAAAGAAACTGAGATATAGAAAGGACTTTCTCAGGATGAATCTGGCAAGTTGCTGAGCAGGCTTCTAAATCCAGAAAAGTCTGACTACAGGAAAATCTCTTAACCACTATGCTCTAAATGACAGATTTCATATAAAAGAAAACTTCATATAAGTACACAAAAATGAAAGCCCACATTTTAAGGTGTAAAACAGTAAAAGAGGACAATCCATTTATGATGAAATATAATCATGTGTTTCCTCCTAAATTATCAAAATGCAGCAGCATGGTTAACTTGGCATTTATATAAATAAATGATACCTAGAACACACTTTGTGGTAATTTTTCTTCTTCACTTGCATTTTGTCACTTTCCTTGGAATTAGGTCACAAACATACTTTAAAAACATTTCTTGAAGCAAGGGATATAACTTTCTGAAAATTAATTTCTTTTTTTAAGGTTTTATTTATTTATTTAATATTTATTTATTATTCATTTATTTGAGAAAGAGAGAGAGAGAACACACACAAGCAGGGGGGGAAGAGCAGAGGAAGAGAGAATCTCAAGCAGACTCCGGGCTGAGTGCAGAGCCCCAGGTGGGGGTCGATCTCATGACCCTGAGATCATGACCTGAGCTGAAATCAAGAGTCTGACCCTTAACCAACTGAACCACCCAGGTGCCCCTGAAAATTAATTTCTCGATCAAAATATTTTCTGGGAACTTGCATTAAATTATAGGTAATTTTTTATAAGGAAAGATCACAACATCTGTCTTCTAAGACTTCAAATCTGAGATTTTTCTTCTCACTATCTCCTTATTAATGAGAAGGAAGATAATATTCAGTTATTTTTAGTTGCACTACTTTATATTTTTAATATATGAATTGTGCAGTGTAGCTTTTTACTGGATTTATGTGTGCTGTTTCTGAGGAATTAATTTATTCTATTTTATTCATTTTTAATTTGTGCTCCTGGAAGAAATAAGACTCAAAAATGCTAGATATTTTAAAAGACATTTAAAGTGAATATGAATTTTAGTACTAAATATTAGGTGAGATTAAAGACTCAAAAATCTGTTTAATTCTATAGCAGAAGCATCTGCTTTCCTTTGAAAAAAAGAAAATGTTTCTCTGTAAGTAGGAACTACTTGCCAAATAATGATGTCACCCTTGGTTATTGCTGGATGTTCTACTTCCTGCTTTGGTTTTATCTTGATGTTGAATAATGTTTTTTTCCATGGCATTAAGATTGTCATGTTCACAATTATGGTTAGCAATTATCTTTAAGAGATACACATGCAGAAATGGATTATATTAATTCAGAAGTTGCTTCTCTTTTCAAAGTTTTCCACTGTTTGTTAGAGTTGTTGTAATAAGAAATAACAGCAGTGGGCAAAGTACCTTCACCTCTGATTAGGATAATTGAAGGAAAAAATATATATATATAATGAAATGTGTATAATGAAAAGATACATATATATATATTTTACATAATATAAATATATATACTTTATATGAATAAAATAAACATAAATAAAATTTTAATCATTATAATTATTTATAATTTTTAATAATTCTATCATTAATCTTCCATGTGAGAAATAATGGAAAACTGCTGATGGTGACAGTATATTCAGAATATTTTAGGCCAAGGTTTTTTTTTTTTTTAACCCACTAGAAAACACTCTATGCTCAAGTCTCTAATTCAGTTATTATTTACTATTAGTGGTGTTATAGATCAGTTTCTTTTTGGAAGAGATAAATATGGAAAAAGATGTTTAATGATAATGTACAAATAACTGGAGACTATTCGTTAGATATAGGATGAGGAAAGTATTGATTGAAATGAAGATAAGAAAGGAACTGATATCAAACAGGGACGTATCAAGTAAGCATAAGCTTCATTCCAGAATTCTGATACTAAGTTAAAGTCTGTATGTTTATTTGCTTTTTATTTTTCATTTTTTATTGTTGAGTGATAATAGCTGCCATTTATTGATTACTTATTTCATTTTTTTCAAGTTTTTATTTAAATTCCAGTTAGTTAACATACAGTGTAATATTGGTTTCAGGAGTAGAATTTAGGGATTCATCACTTACATATAACACCCAGCTCATCACAACAAGTGCCCTCCTTAATTCCCATTAAAGTCTGTATGTTTAAATTAATGTTGAACAAGACACAAGTAAGAAAGTGCTTTTATAGGGAGATATGAATGAGTTTAAGTTTTGTCACTAGCATTCCTTATAGGAAAGGAGTAAGTGACAAATTAGAGAAAAGCAGATTATTAATGTGTTATTAAAAATTGAAATAAGCAATTAAGACATGAAGTGATAATTGCAGTTTGTATTTCAAGTTAAATTTCTACTTTATCTGTGGTATTTTAAGTATAAAATCTATTATGTCTTTAGAACAATTAAAAATGTTCTGACACCAGTAAGTGCTCTTCTGTTCCCCAAGTTTAAATTTCATTGTGTATTACTAATATCTCTATTCTCTTGTTCCTCATGGTGTATTTTTATTTTGATATAAAATGTATTCTGTT
>NC_138374.1:120467269-120502353 GCF_054177405.1 Leptonychotes weddellii
CATGCTAAACTTTGGTTGGTTCCTCTTGAATGTGTTCCTTACTTTTTCTTCTACGACACAAAATTGACCAGCAATGTCCTGTGAAATACAGTCACTCCACGAACAGTTACCCAAATGGCAATTCTGAATCACCGCAGCTTACATTCATTTTTTTCTAGACCTCCTGTGCAAGAAAAAGTCATACTTTCTCTTCAGAATTGGCAATTTTTTCTCAAGTCCACTGGTCTTACAGGTACTGACCACATGAAACATGAATCAATCCCACTAAGCCCTATTTGGTTTCTTGATGTCTGTTCAATTCACATTTTTCTGAATGCAGTTGGTACAACATGTCAGACTTAATCTAACACTCTATTTCCTGGAGTAATGGATCATTAATACACACACACACATACACACACACATTAACATACAAAAATCTCTTTTATCCAGGCAGCCTGCATAGCTATATCCTTGAGGTTCATCTAAGACATTTCCTCCTGCCTTTGTTTATGGAATCATTAGTAAATGCTATAGATGTAACATCTATTTATGCACTTTACAACCATGTAGTGTGCTTGCAAAGTCATAGCTCATGTTATTTTTCACATTTTTTATTGCATATATCTGTCAGTCTTTTTTTTTTAATAATCTTTTTTTTTTATTAAAGATTTTATTTATTTATTTGAGACAGAGAGGATAGGAGACAGAGAGCATGAGAGGGAAGAGGGTCAGAGGGAGAAGCAGACTCCCCGCCGAGCAGGGAGCCCGATGCGGGACTCGATCCCAGGACTCCAGGATCATGACCTGAGCCGAAGGCAGTCGCTTAACCAACTGAGCCACCCAGGCGCCCCTATATCTGTCATTCTTAACACCAAGAATAGGAAACTATCTTCTATTAGAATGGATGACCCAAAATTTCAGAAATGAGCAGAACAGGCAGATAATAGTGGAAAAAGAAGGAATTAAATCTGAGAGTGGGCACAGCAAAGTATTAGCTTTAAATATGAAAAAATAACAACAGCCCAAATTCACAATGCAGAGATAAGTTTGAGATGTCCCATGACAGTACATACTGAATCCCAGAAGCACTTTGGAATCCATGCATGCCAATTATTCTGATAACAACTGAATCAAACTGGTTTGTCCATAACAACTGTAACACAGTCATATATTATCACAATGTATTTTTATTTCTCTAACTTAGACAATTTATATGGATGATTATAACTAGTCTCCAAATGTTAAACCAAATGAAGGGCGTTTCTTATCCTATCTTATAGCATACCTAGTTCTCAATTTGCAAGATATTCAGCATTTTAAATGTAGAACCATTTCTTTTCTATTTGTTGCTAGTTTTTTCTATGGGCTTGCTTATTCTTTCTTATCCTTCTATCCTTTATCCTACACCCCCACTCAACATAGGCAACAATATTAACGTGCTTACTGTGTTTATTATCTTAAGTGTTCTTTTCAAATGATCATTTTGTCTGCAGACACTGAATATAAACAAATAGGATTATATGACATAATTTAGTTTTTGAAAAAGGAATCAGTACATTTCTGAGATTATTTATGTTCCTAGATTTACCTCTAATGTGTTGCTTCTAACTGCCTCCTGATATTTCATGAAGCACTGACATATCCCGGTTTACTCATCTTTTCTCCCTATCTCCATAAACATTCCTTCACTGAGCATCTATTTACATGTCCTTTAAACTATCTTTATGAAAATCTTGCCAGGATGTGTGATCAGGAGCAGATTGTATATATTTTATATTTAATTGGGTAATTCAAGACTCTTTTCCAGTAAGGTCTCAGCAGTCTAACTTTCCACAGCAGAGAATGAGGACTTATACACACCCAACACTTGGCATTAGCTAGCTTTCTAATAGGAGTAAAGTGATATGTCATTATTGCTTTAATTTGAATTTCCCTAATAACTATGATTTTGAGCATCACATCTTCTATTTGTCATCTTGTTTGGTTTTCTCTGCTGGAAAGGTTTTGACATGCCTTTGTTTATTTTTGTTTTTGGATTGCAGGTTTTTTTCTTATTGATTTTCAGATTTATTTCTACAGTTCTTCCTTATTGGATTGTGTTTTGAACATTTTACTTAGAAGTTATTTTTTGGTTTTGGTCATAATAATTTTCCAACATTTCTTCTACTGAACATTTATTCTAGAGTTAAATCTTTAGTCCACCTAGATTTTCTATTTTTGTGTGGTCTTAGGTAAGGGTCCAATTTTATATTCTTCGGATAGTGAGACAATTTTTCTACACCAAACAATCTTTCATTTTCTCGTTGATTTATTGGGTACCCTATTCATAGTGGATCTGTATGCACGTCTGTCTGTGAGCTCTCCATTTTGGTCTATTGGTTCATTTGGGTCTTTATTGCACCAATGGCTTTTGAATCAGTCAGAGCAGGCTATATTATGTTGTGGTAATAACTCATTCATCAGGGACTTAGAACAACAGAGGTTTATTTCTCACTCATGCTACAAATCCATTACAGGTCTACAAGGAGCTCCAGTCATCTTAGTTTCTCAGGAATGCAGGCTGTTGAAACAACGTGCAACCTAGGCATTACTGTTCATGGGCTATACAGGAGGAAGAATTAGAGGGTTTTGTGTTGATAATTAAATAAATGCTCCAAAGCAAAAGCAAAATACCTACCTTTGGCTTATAATTTACCATCCAAAACAAGGGTCCAGGAAGTAACATTCTTCCATGTGAACACAACATGGAGACCCAGACATGTTCAGTGAACTGTATTAATGACTACTATAGCCTAGTAATAATTTTTGAATATCATAGTCTCTTATTTACAAAGACTTAATATACCTTCTCTTAATCCTCTCCTCTCCAAACACAGAGCTACTTAGTCCATTTTTTTTTTCTAATCTCTTAATAGGATCACTTAATAACCCCCAACATCTCCAGTTGCCCTCCAATTTGGATTCCCTGCTTACTGGGTTACTTTTAACCGCCCCTGTCTCCAATTCCAATTTATCACTATCACTACTATTAATGTATTTATTCTAAATTCAATACTGGTGTTTTTAATAACAAGCTCAAAGTTGATCACTTTCTCCCAATGGCCCAGTATACAAGGCCTTTCCTCTACTTGCTCTGCTTTCTCAAATTATTTTCCAGCCACATTGTAATCCTTGTGTTTACTCAAATGCACAGGATCATTTTATGTCTTTGTGTCTAATGTTCAGTAGGTCTTTTCCCTTTGTTTTCTTATCTCATTTGCTACTTCATACTCTAATACTTTAATCATATTTTTGTCAAAGTAGTCGCAATGTCTTTTGCCCTTATTAGCTTATACAAACCTAATGTAAGTATCTTGAAGAAATATGTTACATAGGATTTGCCTTTATTTGACCTCTGTCTAATATGTAGTTAGCATTCAGCAAATATTTTATTAAATTCAAGAATGCATGAAGAATGAACAGGTGAAGTATATTAATACACCTCATTTATGAATTCCTAGAAGATTCAGTTCTGTGGCTTCAAAACTTCTGGGACTTAACCAGAGTTCTTCTTGAGCCCCTCTGAAACTTTAGGAAATGTTGACAGGTTTTTCCAGCTAGGTTGGACTCCTATGATTAATAAGTTGTCCTGACTGTGCAGAAGAAAAGGCTTTAGCAAAGACTTGGTGGAAAGTTTCTCTGGCTCAGTTCAATGGTTAGAACTTCTCAGTTAGTATCAGCAAGTATCAGCAGTTCTTCCTGTAAATCACTTGAAAGTTCACATATAGAAAATTCAGAAATTCTACATCTAGTATATATACACGTGTGAAAATAGTATGATATATATACACACAAACACACATTATACTTCACATAATGTAGTTAGAAAATAGCCCTTCTTAAGATGTATTTACAATGAATTTAATTAGATAACCCTAAAGTCAGGTGTTCTAACAATGCTGTAGATATTTTACATTTAGGAAAATACATTATAAACAAACTGTTAAATATAGCTTATTCCAGAGGATGCAAGATCCCAAGGAAGCATTGATTTGCACATTGCTTAGCAACATAATCATAACATTTCTAAAATTTAGAAACTGAGGATGCAAAAGATATAACCCTATAGTTGTTTCCACGTCCTGTTGTGGGGTATGGAGATAATTTTTTCTATTGTACACATTGAAGAACTTAAGAAAATACAGTCCGGGCAACCCGTTTGCATGTAGTTTTTTTAAAAAGCATATTTTTTGAATAGTTTTGAGAGTTTCCTGAGCTCTGTATCTCTTATTAGATTTGCTATGACCCCATGTGGGAGGAATGGCTAAAATCTGGGAAGAAAGAATTAGAATTTAAAGTGACTTGGATGTACTTGAGAAATGGTTAGTAGTAATGCCTTGTGTTACCTTCATTCTCCCATGTAGTGCTTGATCTGACTGCTAAAAACAGAACAAAGAAAATTCATTTAAATTTGAGCAAGAGTAATTTGGTTCAAGCATAAGAAAAATCTTTTTGGTTCAAAGAGAAGTTAGACATAAAAGTGGATTACTGATGAAAGCAGTATTTTTCCATTCACTGAGTTAAATATGGATAAACCATGATGTAGACCAAAAAGTTAAGATACAGATAATAGAGTAAAATCAATGGACAAACTCTAAATGACTACTTCCTCTTTTGCCTGCTTCATGTATCAATATTTTCTGTTAGGTACATAAGATAATTAACTTTAGGCAAATAAGTAAATACATATTATGTATACATGCAATGATTATTTTAATAAAATCATAGTGGTTGGTGTTTATTGTAAACTAGAAGTCTTTGGAGAAGTGGTTTAGGTGAAATCTCTACATGACCTACGTGACAGTGACAAACCAAGCAGTCAGATTTCTCTCTTGGGAAGTTCGGATGTAAAACACAGAATCAGATGTTTTAGTGGCAAAAGTTGACATATACATAGACTATCAGCAGTCTCTTAATGGTGACACTGTATTCTAAAGAATTTGGCCTTGTCTAAAGAGAGGTTGACCCTTCGCCCTTGGCTTCTAAGAGGTAACCTATGTTATATAAGAAGGAAGTACTTTTGTTTTGGTTGGAGACTGACCACAGTGGTCATAGAATGAGGGCTGGCCATGCCAGAAAGACCAACTGTGATTTTGGGTGAGAGCTCTGGGTCATGCACTAATCAGTGGGCCTGGAGACTGAGTTCAGCCATGTGGGTAATCAATTAATCCATCATGCCTACATGATCAATCTCCAGTAAAAGCTCTGAACATTGAGACTCAGGTAAACTTCCCTGGTTGGCAATATTCTGTGTATATTGTCACATATCAGTCTGGGAGGGTAATGCTTCCTGGGGACAACATAAGCTTAAGATTTAGACTACTTCCAGATTCTGCCTATGTCTCTCCCTGTGATTGATTCTTATTTGTGTATTTTCACTGTAATAAACCATACACCTGGCTATAGTGCCTTTGAATGAGTTCTATAAGTCCTTCTAGTGAATCACTGAAACTGAGGGTAGTTTTGGGAAATCCCCAAACTTGTACTTGGTGTTAGAAGCGAGAGCAGTCTTAGTCTGGTGCCCTCAAACTTTGTATTTTGACTAGCTCTGGGTGGACAGAGTGATGAGCTTTGTGAAGAAAAATGGAGTATAGATTTGGAGGAGAAAAAATTTGCCCTTTAACCTGTTCATAACTGTAAGGGACTCAAAGTCCTAGCAGCTTCCATTCATTGTGGGGCAATGTCAATTTTGCAATTTTTCTACCTGAAAACAAAACAAAGTAAAATTCTTCATCATTATTAGTATTGTTCATGTAAGTTAGGATGCAGGAGAAAATTAATTAATACAAAACCAAGTTGTTACAGTTTCCCCTCCTATGGATGGTTATGAAATTGGAGTTGGATTACTCAGTAAAAGGTCTAGAGCACTTCCTACAGAAGTGGAATATGATATTACCATAATTGAACAGGCCCGGTAAATATTGTGTGTCATTTTAAGTAGTGAACTATACAAAGTACTAAGCACTCTGTTGTTTCACACAGGCTATGAATTTATCATTTAAAATACCTATGAGATCGATGCTATTATTATTCCCCCTTAGAGAGGATAAAATTGAGAAAAACAAAAGTTAATTTACCTGTTTATTGATTCAGCACGCCATACTGAAAACTAATAAGCACTTAAGACATTTTTTGGGTGGTGTTAGAGGGAAGTGAAACATTGTTACTCCTGTAAATTTACCATAGAATAAAAAATGAACATTGAGCAAATTCTTAAGTAGAGATAAGAACTAAAGGACTGGTATAAAGATATAGTTATGTCACATCAGAGTGTCTTGGTGCCTAAGGACCACGGTACTCACCAGTAAGAACAACACAGAATCTACAAAAGAGATTAGAAATGCTCAAGAACCAAAATCTTCTCTTTTCTGCAATTTTTCTTTTATAAATTTACCTTTCAAGTGTATTTATCTTTAAACATGCCGTTTCATATGTTACTATATATGTTTTAGTATATTTTTATTTCTCCTGTATGTGTTCTGAATGGAACTTTATTTCATCATTTAAAGAAACCAGGACAAATGAGAAATAAAATGAAGAAAAATAGTATAAAGAAAATAATGAGGTTAACGCAATAAATCATGCTTTTGAGGTCTTACCTATGGAAGTATTAAGCTTGCCAGATGTTATCTATAAGTGTCTCTGAGTATGCTCCCCAAACAAGATAATATAGTAAGTTTGGGATTCTACATATCAACTTCATTTATAAGCTTGACAGAGAAAATATAAAGATATAACTAAAAATATATAGTTATCATTTAAAAAAATAATGGCAGAGAGATTTCCAGAATTTGAGATAAACACGAGTATCCCATAGTACAAGGTTGTGGCTGGAAGCAGCTTCATCCTCCTTTCTGTCTGTTAACCTATGAATAATTCTCACAATGAAGTTTATCAACTCTGGATAAAGGTAAAGGTAAAGATCCACTTTCTCTATGTATTCCTTCCTCTTTCACTGACTTGATATAGACAAGCTTGATTATCTTCAAAGTCATGTGTTTTTAAGATGGAGGGATTCTAGATCTCTGAAGATCTCTTTAGATCACTTGGATTAGAACTGGTCAGGAATATTTGTTTAGTAATTAATGTGAACAATAAATAAACTTCTATTATGTTCAAATAATTATATATTATAAGGTAGTGTAATCCTAATTAATACATTTTTAAAGATATTTCTCAACATGCAATTTGTAGAACACTATTTCATTTATGCATTTATTCCCTCATTTACTTATTTTAAAATTTGTATTATTATAAAATTAAACAAGTAAATAAGATTATTTCAGATGAATTTAAGTGTACTGAAAGAGAATATCAAGAATATCTGAAGAAGTAATTTTTTTAAGTATAAATAGTATTATGGGTATACATCACAGTCATTTATCTCATAAAACCTCTGTGAGAATTGGAATAAGAACTGGAGATAGAGGAAGAGTCAGCCAAGTAAATACCTAGTCAAGAGTTTTCAGGAAATTAATATGTGATATAGCCCTATGGGATTTATAAATTTGAAGTACTTGAGAAATAAAAAAAAAGGATCAGCATGCAAACAAAGCAGAACTTGGTAAAAAGCAAAACTGAAAAGGTAGGTAAAGATTAAATAGTAAAGGGCTTATATGTCAAGAAAGGGAATTTGAATTTTCTACATAAGCAATAGAATACCACTGGAAGAGAGTTATAACACACAATTTAATTTTTTTAAAGGATTTCACTGTTGCTGTTATGTGGAAAATGGACTGTATGTTCAAAAAACTGAAAGGAATGGAACCAGTTAGGAGGCCTTTGCAGTATAAGAATACTGAGGGATGTTTGATTGGGGAACTGCTGGTGAAGGAGGGAATTGAATGCACCTGAGATGTATTTTGCGGTTAGAAACTCTATGTGGCTTGTTAAGAATTGAGATGTGAGGGGTAAGGGAAAGGGATGAATCAAAATGACCCCTTTTCCATGGCTTGAGAACCTGGGAAGTCAGTGATTGCATTCATTAATATGAAGAAAATGGTGAAGAAACAGATTGGGGAAAGCAATGTTTGATAACAGGGTTCGGGGCATGATAAATTTGAGCTATCCACTAGACATTGAAGTAAGGGTCTTGCATATTCACTGGATATACTCACAGCAAAATCTAGCTTAACAAAAGATAAATAGATATTCCTTCAACAATCAATCATACTGCACTATCAGCTACATGGAGATATTGCTCATCATAATAGTTATTATTTCCAGGACTTGGGCTGGCGTATAATGATTTTAACTCATGACTTGCAGAGTAAATGAATGCTAAGTAAAGGGAGCAATGTTATTCTTCATTCATTAAGGTAGCACGCATACAAACACCCACACACATGTCTTGTCACGGTAGTCAACATGATGTAGTGATACACTCTAGGACGCTTAGATGAGGATGCCAGTTTTGCTACTCACTAAGTAAGTGGCCTTAGGAAGTTATAAAATACACAGTTTCTACATCTTTAATAGAGAAATGAAAATACTGCATTGGGTTCCCCTTCCACGATAGTGACACGAGGAGCTCCATGGAAAGCTGGTGAAAATTATAAGAACAAAAACAAAAAAACCACCTATCTTCTCTGTAAATCTTCCTGTGTGCATAGAGCAAATCAAGAAACATTTATTCAAGAAAATCTACTAAACCTCAATAAAAACAGCAAATATTTTGTGGCTTTAAGTCAAAACTCATTCCCTCTTCTTCCAGTCCTCAGCTCAGCTTGATGTAAGTTCAGCTCTGGGAGGGTGTAGTTAAGAAATGGGGCTCCCTCGCCCCTCAGCTCCCCATCAGGAGTTAGCATGCTTCACTGGGAGGGACAAGTCACAGCATTTCTTATTCCCTCCAGGCTGAAGAACCTAAATTCCTGGTGAGTGTGGTCAAAAGGTCAGGGACTCCCTTCTTCCACACATACCCCACCCATAGGATGGCGGCTACATTCTAGGAATGCAGGCAGAGAATTCTGAGGCCCTGATTGTCTTCATTCCAACTTACTCATAGGGCAGAGGTTCCACTCTAAAAGAGACAAGCCAGGATCAGAGGCTACTGCCTCATTCAGTGTCCAGAGGAGTGACTCAGAGATTTTGCTCAGTGTGAAATAATCCATAAGAACACATATGTCTGAAGCTTTCCCCACGGAACTGACTTTATTTTTTTTTAGAGTATGGGAAAGTACAAAGCTAATGATGCTCTAGAAAAACAACTTCTCTTAATTATAAACAAGTAAAACCTTAGGTCAGAGAGTTCAACAGAGAAAGAGGATATGAGACAGCTTAGAAGAGGCCTGCTAGGATCAGAACAAATCTCAGACCGGCCTCAAAAACTACCCCTTCCTGAATTAAACTGAAACAGACTGTTGATAAATATGTGTACAGGGCATTGCTGAAAATAATAGCCAGCCATTAAATTAATGGGGTCTAACTTGTAGGTGTAGTAGGAAATGAGGCAGAGAACTTAACAGAGAAATTATGGAAAGGGAGTCAAAGACAAACCTGCTCATACTGTCGTTTCACTTGACATGTGAAGACCCATTCCCCTGAGAAGCGACATGAAGACTCTGCGTTGTGAGAGAAATAAGTTTTACTGAAAGCCTAACTAAATAACAAAACAAATACAAGCAAACAACAAAAACAAGCTCCCTAGAGGGGTGATAGGCAACCAGGATCCAGAATTGCTACAATGTATCATCTAAATTGTCCAGTTTTTGGCAAAAAATTATGAGACATGCAGAGAGACAGGTAATTGTGACCCACATACAGGAAAAAAAATCTAGCAACAGAAACTGTTTATGAGAGGGACTAAATGTCAGATTTAACAGAAAAAAGATTTCCAATAGCTATTACAAACCACTATAAATGTGTTCAGAGAACTAATGGATATCATGGCTTAAAGAAATAAAGGAATAATGTGGATAGAACTACATTGTATTATGCTATGTGAAACAAGTCTGTCAAAGAAAGACAAATACCATATGATTTCACTCATATGTGGAATTTAAGAGAACATAGGAGAGGGAAGAAAAACTAAAAAGGGAGGGAGGCAAACTGTAAGAGACTTTTTTTTTTATTATGTTATGTTAATCACCATACATTACATCATTAGCTTTTGCTGTAGTGTTCCATGATTCATTGTTTGCGTATAACACCCAGTGCTCCATGCAGTACGTGCCCTCTTTAATACCCATCACCAGGCTAACCCATCCCCTCACACCCCCTCCCCTCTAGATGATAGAGAACAAATTGAGGGTTGCCGGAGGGGAGGTGGGTGGAGATGGGCTAAATGGGTGATGGGTATTAAGGAGGGCACTTGTTGGAATGAGCACTGGGTGTTATATGTAAATGATGAATCATTAAATTCTACTCCTGAAAGCAATATTACACTATTTATTAATTAACTAGAATTTAAATAAAAACTTGAAACAGAAAAAGAAATAAAGTACTGATGACAGCATTTCAAAGAGATGATCAATAAAGCACTAGAAATATATAACACATAAAATATATATAAAATTATATATGTAATATATATATCAAATGGAAATTATAGAATTGAAAAGTACAATAATGGGAAAGGAGAAATGGAACAGAATAGTATATTGAACTGGTAGAAGAATCAGTAAACTCAGGGACAGATTGATAGAGATTGTGCAATCTAAAGAATAGAGGGGAAAACAGAATGAAGAAAAATTAAAAGAGCGTAAGAGAAATGTGGGAACTTACCCTTGACATTTTTTTATAATATTGAGCTCCATTAAAAAGAGATAACAAATTAATGCTTATGTGTCAAGTTTATCAGCTCATTATGTCTCAAACTTTACATAAATGAGAGAAGAGTGTGCAATATATCAGCAAATAATTCTGGACCCTTACTCTGTTTCCAGTGTGCATCAAGGGATACAAAGATAGAAAGCATGACATTTGTCTTAAAATTACTTACATTGTTTTCAAGTAGACAAATTAGACACAAATGGGAGAATCAGATAATGATAAAATAGGTTAACATTAAAAGTTCACATGTGTGGTACAGACATTAATGTAATAAAAATTTCAAGAAGAAATTTTGGTTGGGGAAAAGTTAGAATGCTTGCTGCAAAGGGGATTTTTCAAAAGGCTTTGAAGATCAGATGTGATTTGGAAATGTGAAAAAAACAGAGTAGCTCATATGAAGCATCAATGGTTTGGACGCCCAAATGGTGAACTTGGTCCTGTCCTCCCAAGAGTCTGAACTCCGTGAAGCAGCTTATCAATAGAGACATGAAGGACTGGTCTGTGTCTTTGAGAGGATACCTGACATTGTATGTGACTTATTATAAATTCTGGGAAAATGACATGGAAGTAAAATGGTCCTGAATACCACAGAAAATTCCTCAATAAATTTATGGGATTTATTTTCTTTAAAATTCTTTTCATAAGCCTGTGTACACAAATTCAAATCATAATCCATGGGCAGAGCACTGAAGCTCTTTGTTTCTTTTACTGAAAATAACTTCACTAGTTTTCTGTAACATCACAATAGTTTGGGCATTGCTTAATCACACTAAACTTCAGCATTTAAAGCACTTTACATAATATAATTTTACTACAGCACAAATGAATGTTTAAAAGTCTTTTCCAACAAGTATATAAAGCATATAAGGCTGCAGCACCATTTAGAAAGAGCAGGATTAATGTGACCATCAAGACTCATTCCTTTTAATGTTCTGGTTCTCCCCAAATAATGTCTACTTACTATTTGAATTACCTTGGTTGTTTTCCTGAACTACTTGAACTAGTAAGCTATTAAACAAATTTTCTTCTATTCAAAAACAAACACTTCTTTCTAATTTCTGTTCTGAGGTTTCCAGTTTTCTTTAATATTCCCCTTCTTTGTAATTGTCATAAACAATATATTAAACTAATGATATTAATGATTTGTTCTCTCTTCTGCTTTTCAGAGCCAGGCTAGTTAATCTTCAGTGCAATATGCAGATAGAGTTTCTGAATTTGGCATGCAAAGGCATTTGAGAGGTAAGCATAAAAGTTAACTTTGCTAACAAAATCAGTGCCTGCACAAGCTTTCATATCTTGGGGTTAGTGTGTTGAATCCATATTAGTCGTATTTAAGAAATATTACTCAATTTAGACATTATTTAATTACTTATTGTGCTGAAATGTGTACTTTGAGTCTAGGTCTCTAAAAAGACACATATTTACAAAGACCCTTCAAAATACTTCCAGTGGTAATATCAGTAAATCTATGAGTTTTACATTTTTACTACCAGATACTAAGAAAAGTGAGGAGAACTGCATGAAAGAAAACAATCTTGGATGAATATTTTTTCCTTATTTGTCTAACTTTCAAGAAAAATGGTCCTTTTTAGGACCTCAGTTGCAGGTATTCAAATTATTATTAGTTCAACCTTTTTGGAAATCAAAATATATTTATTAGTGAATTTGCTCCCACAGGTACAAAAAGCAAAGGAGAAAACATTCTGTACAGTACTAATTGTAATATTGTTTGATGTTTAAAACTGTCAGACTTTTAAAAGTCAATTTCACAGATAATAAGCACTTAAATAGTAGTTATTCGACCACTGGAATGCAATTACATACAAAACTTAAATTTGTCTTTGATTTTAGAAACAAAATTGGGTATGGCATGAACCTTTGATGACATAGTAGCAAATGGAGCTCGCAAAACCATTTTTATTGATTCTTTACCTGGTTATAGGATGGATTCCCTGGGAAGTAAAGTCTGAGGTAGAGATTAGTATGTAGGATGTTTAATAAGGAGTGTTTTGGGGATCAACGCTGCAGAAGGGAGAAAGGAAGCAGAACTAGGCAGATGTTCAACTGTGAAGTCATCCCAGTAAAGGTCTCCATTAATCCCCACAGGGACATCAGAAGTGGGATTCAGAAATGTCTCGTGTTATGGCAAGGGATCTAGGCCTTTCCCTCTCTCATGTTTATCAGTTATTAAATGAAGAATGCCTTTGGATGGAGGCATGAGCTCAGAGAGGTCAGTTTCTTCATCTAAAGTAATTCACAGAGAGGACTGACAGTGAAGCTGTCGGTAAATATTGGGGAGTATTTACTTCATTCTGGAGAAGGATCTGGGAGGTATATGCTATGTAGGGCTTATGCGATGACCAAGTAGAGAATCATAATGCAGATCCCTAGTGTTCTGGAGCAAGGCCATACCAACTAAAATGGAGAATTATATACTTTTTGAAAATCAGCTTCTGTGTTACTGGGTCCTGGCATGGATAGCGTGTCTGAACAGGAAGCACTCAATAACCATGACGCTAGAACTGCCAGTCATGAGGTATATTCTATTGGATTTACCAAGTCAAAAATTTGGGCAGGCCCAACAAGTGCAGTTCACCCCTACTTTCAGGCCTAGAGAGGTTCCACCCCTGCACAGCATCTTCCTCCACGTTGGTATGTCCAAAACAATAGAGTTGGATGTGCCAAATGGCTTCAGCCAGAGATTTGCTGTATCACAATCTGGATTTGCTGCAGAGCTCTTTCTTCCTTTGTATTTTATACATATATTATAGCTTTTCATATTACCTAGTTTGTGTGCATATTAGTCAGCTTGCACTGTCATAACATAATACAACAGACTGGGTAACTTAAACAACAGAAATTTATCGCCTAATAGTTACAGGGGCTAGCAGTCCAAGATCAGGGCGCCAGGAAGGTAGATTTCATTATGAGGCCCTTAGGCTTAGAGGTGGCTACCGTCTCTCTGTGTGATCTCTTCTTTGTGCACACACGGGGAGAGAAAGATTGAGTGAATTTTCAGGTGTCTCCTCTTATAAGAACACTCATCCTATCAAATCAGGGACCCACCCTATGGCCTCATTTAACCTTAATTACCTTCCTATTAGGCCCTTTATCCAAATACAGTCATATTGGGGGTTAAGGTTTAAACATATGAATTTGGGGAGGAACAAAATTTATATATTTTGAATATTTATTTTTATATTTTATATATTGGTGATTTATATTTTACCCATTACCTTCAGGCTGTGACCTCAGAATGTACTCTCCCAGACTCTGCTAACCGTATTTTCAAGATCCTTTGTCATTTGTTCATAGTATATTCTTTTTGCTCACTTTGATCAGCATGTTCCTCTTTGGCTCTTACCACCAGTTATTGGCCTATAAGCCATGGCTGGAAGAAATTCATGATGGAAGAACTTGTTTTCCGCAATAAGTTCATGAAAATGGGATTCCTAGCTCTTAACTTGGAGGAGTGGGCCCATTCTTTGTGTTCAAATAGTTCAGGGAAATCTGGAAATTAAAAATTAGGGGGAGGAGGTCAAACCAGAGATTCTTATGCAAGTTTCAAGGATGTATTCTTACCCAACCAGGGCTCTGAACTTAGTGTGGCAAACCTGCCTTGTTTGGGGGTTTCACTTCTTTGGAGCTCGGCTATCCTAAATGGAGTCCTGGGCTTGATCCTCATTGTCAGATGGATAGAAAGCGACCCAGCTCCAACATCCCATCTCAGAATGTTTGCTTTCTGGACCACTCCTGGTTCTGGTAACAACTGTTGTGTGCTGGATTCCCTGGGAGTTAGATTATAAGGTATATATTACCATATAGCATTTTTATTAGGGGGTGCACTTAGTACACCTGTAGAAGAGAGAGGAAAGATTGGGTAAAAAGGGAAGCTGAGCTGCAATGCAGATCAACAGAGCCTTACATTGACTCACAAGGTACTCTGCAGCTGAGATGAGTTTTCAGAATCTTCTAAGTTGGATGAATGGACTGGACTTTTACCCTCACGTGGGCACCAATCATTGATTGCAAGCTGTTTTTGGAAAGAGGTATGACCTTAGACAAGTCAGTTTTCTTTAGCTGAGACAATACACAAAGAGAGCTGATAGTCTAAGGTCATCTCTTGGCAGCATTTCCATAGCTGGGGAATAGTGAGTCCATTTCTGAAGGGACACAGAGGCAGCAAATAGCAGCATCCATCACATGATGCCACTGGAAAAATGTTGGAAACATGAAACCAGTTTATGGCACATTTTAACTTCTATTTTTGGCACTCATTTTCTCTTACTTGCTTCTTCCTTCTTTCATGGGTGTTCCAGAGACATCTGTGCCCATTAAGACAATTACATAAGAGATTTCATGAATGAAGATAGAGGCAAAAGGAATGTGCCTGAGCATTCACATGAAAGAAACCTCACAGTTCTAACTTTACTTTTATGCATCACATGTAGGACTGTCAATCTCCACCTACAAAGCTATTTGGAAGTGTTAGACCACATTTAGCCATTTGGCTAAGACTTCCTCATCCATGAAGACTCACTTCAAGTATTATCTCTCATGAGAATCCTTGCTTATTTCTCCCTCAAATTAGGTTTTATTCATGTGCATGTATTACTTTTGTAAACATAAAAACTTGAGTTAAAAATTATCATTTAACATTTTAGGACTACCCTAGACAGTTGTGATGAGGAAGACTCCTGAGGAATTGAGCTTTATTTTACTCTGTCCTAGAGTAAATAATCAAAGACACTTCTATTAGTCAGGAAGGTACGTAGTCATTTGCCAGAAAAGTTGGGGGGGAAGCCAGGACTGTATAAATGTCCTGTAAGAATGACAAAAGATGATTCAAGGAAGGTTCCCAGTGGGATATGGTGAACAATATTATTATCTTTCAATATCCAGCTCACCTTCTACATTGTTTGTTGGATTCACCCCTGCTTCAGGGGAAGGACATGATTTGTTCAAGCCAATCAAGTGATACACACTTCCTTTCCCTTGTTAATTTCTCCTGGAAAAGTAATATCTTAGCTAATTAGCATATAGCATTTCAAATCAACAAGGATTTATTCAAGAATAAGCATGCAATCGATTTTGACCAATGAGATGTAAAGTTAGGCTAGTATAGGGATTTTTAAGAAAGAAGATTCTATGATCTTATTAGAGAGTTTCCAGAAGTGACTCTATTCTCTTTCTTTGGACATTGAAGTTTATAGATATAAAATACAAATTTTTAGTTTCCACACTCTTAGAAAAGACTGAATATTCTGCAGCTATTGTAACAAGAATGCCCCAGCATCAGTTTTAATCTATTAAGTTAATCAAAGACAATGCTCCTCACTGACCATACTTCTGAAGACTAATCATAGACAACCCACTGCCTCAGAACGCTGGAAAGTCAGGAAAAGCCACACTCCAGCTGCCATATTCCCAAAACCAAGGCTTAACTAATGGCTAAATAAATAGTCTCACCTCTGAAAGCCCACCAATCTCTGAATACTATGCTTCCTAAAACACTGTATAGAATCAACTTTCCTCAGGGAGAATCTGCCTAAAAAGACAGTTCTTCCTTGCTTACTTAAATAATAATTTTGTCTCAGATATTGAATACTGGTCTCTTCCTTCAGTGGGATCCAGGAAATGCTGTAGCCATTTGGTATCTATGAAGACTGAGGACTAGAGCAACATATGGAGATGTTTACAGCCAAGAGAAACAAGAAGAAATTGCTTGAGCTGGAACTACTGGAGTAAACTCATTTAGAAATATCTACTTCCTTTGAATTTCCGGGTTCGTGAGATGACAAATTCTGTCATTATTTAAGCCAGTTAAGTAGGGTTTTCTGTTACTGGAATGCTATGCAAGCTAACTGATAAAAGAAGTAATGTCTAGCGAATTCCTGAAAGATATATTGGAGCTAATGATTAAAGACAGATGGGGAGGCTGTTAGAAACAGAAAGAACAGCAACTAGAAAGGTAAAGGAAGGAATGAAAACAACTATGTTAAGGAACTTTAAGTACTATTACTCAATATAGTTGGAACTACAAATGTATGTGGAGAACTGGGGAGAAGAGAAATTATAAAAATTATGAAATTAAAATATAATTTAAGAAAAAAATAGAATATCCAAATCTCTTGTATGCATTCTAGGCTTTTACATTTATCTGCCCTCTTGACCATCCCACTGACTATCTCATATTCCTGATTTATTCAAACTGATTTTTTTCTTCCCCACTTCCTTTGGGTATTATGATATTCCCTTCTCAGTAAACAATTCTGTGTTCTCTGTTACTCATGCTAGATAGCCTTCTTTTTAATCTCCCTCATTTCTCTCTGTCTCTCCCTCTTCAATTTTTTTAAAGATTTATTTATTTATTTGAAAGAGAGAGAAGAGAGAGAGAGAGCAAGTCTGGGGATGGGCAGACGGAGAGAATCTCAAGCAGACTCCCCACTGAGCACAGAGCTCAGTACGAGGCTTGATCTCATGACCCATGAGATTATGATCTAAGCCGAAACCAAGACTTAAATGCATAACTGACTGAGCCACCCAGGAACCCCTCTTCCTCTTCATTTTAACTTATTCTCCTCACCAGTGAATTATTTTAAAATCATATTATACTTCGTCATCTTTTTTTTTGCTATACAACAGTAATTCTGGCCTTTTTAGTGTTCCTAGAACACACCACTTATATTAATATTTTTTGATGTCTTAACTTTTTGGAGTATACTGCTCTTCAGATTACCACATGAAGATTTATTCCTTTCTGTCTAGTCTCATCGCAAATGTCACCTCATAGAAGCCTTTCTTGACATCACAAACTAAAGACTCACCCAACATCTAGTCACTGTGGATGATATCCCTGTTTTCATGTTCTTCTTAAAAGTGACTACAGTCTGAATTTAATTTCTATCTATCTGTTTGTTTGTTTATTACCACTCTACTCTTTCTAGACTACAAGTTTCACAAAGGAAAGAAGCTTTCCTGACTTGTCCATGACAGTATCTACAAGGCCAGGAAAATGTCCTTCCACTTAGAAGATGCCCATTTGAGTTTTGTTAAAATAGCAAAAACATAATAATCTAAGCTGAAAATATTTTCTCTCTCCAATTATTTTCACCTGTATAGAAATGAAAGAAAAGGAAAAAAAAACCCCAAAAGTGAATTATAATAGTGTGAGTAATAGAAAAATCACTTGAATAAATCAGCTATCTCCATAACTAGTTAAAGGTAGGAAGAGGATGATTATGTTTTGATAGATAACCCAGAAAATGGAACTGAAGTTGCCTATTAGTATGTGTTTTGGTCAGTAACTAGAAGCTGGTAGGTTTATTTTCCTTTGGCACCTTAGAGGAGTGTTGTACAGATGGAGATGACAAATCATTATTGTGATGGAAAGAGGCAGAACAGAATGGCCGTTTGAGCCAGTTTCCTCTGGTGGCTTTGTCTTTGAGCAGTGGCTCGCACTACCTGGTTAACAGATTTCCAGGTCATTTCTCCCCAAAGTTTGTGGCAGTGGCCCACTAATACGATGTCTTCAATACCCAAGCCATTTGATCAAGTCATCCTATGTGCATTTAGGAAAGGAATAAAGGCATTAAGATGGTAGCTGCTGCAAGATTTATTTATTTATTTATTTATTTATTTATTTATTTATTTATTTATTTATTTCATTGTGATCAGGTCTTTCTATGGTACATTTCTTAATTTGAGAGTTTTCTCCTTATTTATAAGACCGAATTATAGAAAGCATGATTATGTGCAATGACCATATGTTCTTGGATACATTTAATGTTTTCAGATCTACAGAAGACTTAAGCAAAACTAAAGGCAATTCTGTTCCTTCTGTTCCCACAGTTTGAAGTTGTGGTTCTGAAATTCTTCTCAGCCTGGATTGGTTATTTGACTTTCATTAACATCAACTTGGAAGTTGAGGTTGTCAACTTTGGGAAGGGGGTGCTTTGTAAGACAATGTGTATGAAGAAGACTTAAAATCAGGTTTGCAGAAGGAAAGCAAAATAAAATTAAAATGAAGTATATTTGCAGAGAAATAGAGATGGAGGACCAAATATGAGAGTAAGAGAGAAAGAGAAATGGGATTTCTAATGGTTTTGCAGGTTGAGTTCTAGTTTTTTGGGAAGTCTAGTTGCTCCAGGTTGCCATGAAATAACCAGGTATGTTACTTAGAAAATCAAATGACTTTTTTTCTTTGGCCTCACAAATATAATTATATGATCAATGCAATAAAGACAATATTGTGTATGTATTGTAGTATGTTCTTTATCTTCATAGACATGTTCACAAATAAACAGACTTTCTACCAATTCAGTCCTATAGAACAGAAACAATGTGGTTGACTAAAAACATCAGGTAAGAAGCAGAAGTGGAATGACCATTCCTCCCAGACCCAGCTGACTATGGGAGAAAGAGCCTGAAAGTGGGGAAAACATCATGGTGCACCTATGTCTTCACTTGCTCTCTGTTGACTTAAGTCCCAGAAGTACGATGTGTGTTATATTACTTGTTGAAATAAAAGACAAAACTGAGGAGCTTTTTGTCCCATTCACATTGGGGACTCTGGGAGGAGACTGTCTTGAAGAATGACCCTACTGTATCATCGATGGCCACATCGAGAAAACAAAAACAAAAACAAAAAACAGTGGTGTGGAGTGCTTACATGGAGGGATTGTCCAGAATCTCTTATCTATCTCAAACAATATGAAATGTATCAAAGTCAATGATGCTAGCTGTCAAGTTTGGGAGAAGAGTGAGGTTGTTCTTACTGAGGCCAACTGATCCTTAAATTGGGGGTTTCAGGGAGACTCCCTTGACAAGGATTAAATATGAATCATACCCAGACCTTAGGAAAATATATAGAGAAGGCCTGAGGAGGAAGGGTTCAGCTCTTCAGAGTTTGTTGCCCCCAAGAGCTTGCTCATCATGTGGTTCTCTGCTTACAAAGGAAGCACTGAACAGGTCAGCATGAAATATCATCTCTGTAGGGGCCAGCAAGGGCCAGAGAGTAGCACTAGCTATTGAGAGTAGATTTGGGACCTACAACCTCTCATCACCATGTGCTAGAGAAAATTCCCCCGTCCATGAATCTACCTGAAATAAACTGTTCAAACAGGAAAAAAAAAAAAAAAAAGGTTTAAATTTAAAGAGACTAGATATCACTAGTTTTCAGGTTGATTTTTTTTTTTTTCTTTTCTTTTGCTACCTATCCTGTGGGGGCTTTGAGGAAGGTCAAATCCTTTCCAGACACCAAGGGGACTACATTTTCTTTGTACATGTGCATAGTAAGAGCAAGTAAAGCCAGAATAGATTATTTTTGCTGTGATAGCAAACAGTACAAAATGGTTTATTTCTTACATATACAGCGTCTACCATGGGTCAGCAGAGGTGTTTCCCTCTCATAGCCATTCAGGTATACTGAGGCAGCCAGGATCACAAGCATTGTTGGTAGCCTGCCAGAGGGAAGAAAGAGAGTTTCACACTGGCCTTTAAATGGTCCTGCTCAGAAGTGACATTCATCACTCACTCCTCATTGCTCAGAACTAGTCAGTCACATTGCTTCACCTAATCACAACCCTGCCATGTGCCTGGAATGGAGAAGAATCAGAAATATTTCAGAGAGAGCACCAATGGCCATAATGAGTAGCACTGATATCAAAGAAAAAAAATCAATTATCATGTTGCTCTGTTCCATTTAAGAAACTAAGGTGGAAGAAAATCAGATGGATGTGCTTTATCAGAGTACATTTGTACAAAGGTAAGCCCTAGAGCTGAGTGGAAAGAACTGAGCTCAATTATTCTGCTTAATGAAGTAAGGGAAATACAAAGGTGAGAAAGTCTTGAGGGAGAAACACTGAGTTTCATGCCTGTGCAACTAAATGGCTTCTACGAAGAGAGGCATCTAATATTTATAACCATTAGTACTTCTATGACCTTATCCCCAAAGTAACCCAGAATTCTGTCAAGTCTGTAACACCATAAAATGTCTTTTATGAAGGTTTGTTCTTACTTGTTTGTTTTCAGAAAATTAAAGGGTTGGGTTAAACATCTGTGTAGTCATGAGTGGGGGTTGAGGGGGGAGAGAGGGAGAATGGGGGAAACGTAAGTTAAATTGAAAATTAAATACGTACAAGGACATGAAGCCAGTGTAAAACCTGCAAATTTTCACATAAGGGTGAGGGTATTGAATTGCCTACAGAATGTGGGGTAGAGCACTTGGAACAATTTTGGTTAAAATTCAAAGCCAGGATCTGAATAATATTCCAATATTTTTTCTCTGTTTGTGCTAGCCTGAAGTGCATGCCTGTTACCTGAAACCGAAGTAAATGTGAATAAGACACTTTATAGGATACTTGGTAACCAAGAGAAACTGCATAGATTTCCTATGTCCATAACAAAAGAACCATGACAATTATATGAGAAAAATTTTAAAGTGTATTTTACACACCTATGTTTCTCCAGACTAATTTTACTCCATGACCAAGGTAATGATATTTGTTATTTATGGTCTACCTGTACTTTGGATGAGAGGAAACTGGATCATTTTAGTTTCAAATACCTTTTAATTTTGGACAGAAGCCTTTAAATTCACAATACTCTGAATTGCCAAGAAAAAGCTACTATCAGCCTGGAAAATTATGCTCTATAAGAAGAGAATGATATTCTTTAGCTAAATTCTTTCACACATGGAGGATTTTAATCTTTCTAGTTCTCAAAAATATTGCATGAAGCTTAAAGGAGGTATTTTTTAAGAACATCAAGATATATTCTTTAATTTTCCAGATAACTCACATAAACAAACAAACTAAAGATTATCTTTAAGAAGATATTTGTAAGAAGAAATAAATGTGGCTGTTTCGAAAATGTTCAATGAGGAATGTAATTCCTTTAGCCAGGCTTCTGACGTGTGGAAGGGCCAGATGCTCACACAAATTAAACAGTCAGTCTGCTTTTAACTTGCTCCCTTGGTCAGCATCTCTTCCTCAGTCCTCATGGTAAAGGTACAAATGTATGTGTGGCCACCGTGTATCACAGGCACCTCCCTCCATGTGGTCTGTCTATTTACTCAAGGTATATAGTCTCCTATTTCCTGAAAATGCAGCGTGGAGAGAGATAGCCCCCACGCCTCATGTCAGCGAGGAGCACTCAGGCTTCACACTTGAGAAAGTGAAGCTTGTAATGTCTAAATAAGTATTCTAAGTGGGCAATTTCAGTAAATTGAATGGCAGTCAATGGACCTTTCTACTACTCCCTTCCCTTCATCTATTACCATTACTTCTATGTGGGAGGTTTTAGCTCAGGGCAGATGTTACTGAAGAGCTCATGAATGACAGAAATTTTGAACTATCTTCCTCCTCCAGCCCCACATGATTCCGGGGACCATACTCTCTATAAGAATTTAACAAGGAAACAATGTTTTACTATGTGCAACTTTTGTAAAGAGATTTAAACTTTTAAAATGTTTCCAAAGTAGCATGCAGACGTTGCTTTATAAAAAGTGATCAAGTGTTAGACATTACACTATTTTTTTTTTACTTGAAGGAGTGTTTATCTTTTTAAGTTTTTATTCAAATTCCAGTTAGTTAACATACAGTGTAATATTAGTTTCAGGTGTACAATATAGTGATTCAACACTTCTATCCATCTCGCGGTGCTCATCTCAACAAGTGACCTCCTTCATCCCCATTACCTATTTCACCCCCCCATCCCAACCCACCTACACTAAATCTTTAATAAAAGCAAAGATATTTAAGTCCTATGATGTTTTTGTATAGATGTGTAGGCCTCATGATCTTGCTAAAATTTGTAGAGGTGACTGAAAAATACATAGACTTTCAAGCATTGTAAAGCTAATTACTGGATTTTATTCCTAGCTCAGTATCTCTCAATTATATATTTAATTAAAACCATGAATATTCTTAATTTTTCTAATTGTTTATCAAACACTTCACATCACCAAGTTATTTCATTGTGACAATTTGATAAAGTGTGCATTGTGATTTTTTTTAAAGATTTTATTTATTTATTTGACAGAGAGAGAGACAGCGAGAGAGGGAACACAAGCAGGGGGAGCGGGAGAGGGAGAAGCAGGCTTCCCACGGAGCAGGGGGCCTGATGCAGGGCTCGATCCCAGGACCCTGAGATCATGACCTGAGCCGAAGGCAGATGCTTAATGACTGAGCCACCCTCACAATCACCCATTGTGATTTTGAGATTCATTGGAAACAACGTAAATGTCTAAAAGTCAAAAGAGGCCAATTTATTTGATATTGTTAATAACTTTTTTCTTCCTAAGTGGGTCATAAACAAATTTAATAAGGCTTTAAGAAAGATCATCTTATATTTTTCATTGCAGTTGTATGTATGTATCTATTTTTTTAATTTGCCTTGTAAAGTCTAAGACCACGGTTGTAGCTTTGCACCTTCAACTCCAAGTAAGACTCTGAAATCAGAAATATCAATGTACCTAAGTAATTGGACCAGCATTTTATATGCCTCCATGTTTGCCTCAGAACAGTTTGAAAATTTTTATGTTTTTATTATATATATATATAGACATAATTGGATTAAATCCAATAAAACTTGGCTTTTGTTACAATACTGAAACAGGGAAAATGTTATTATGTTTCTCTTTCTAAAGTTTCTTCCCACTTTAATATTATATGTTTATATACCCACACATATATACAAATATAAACATACACATATACACACATGCATACATATATACGTATACATGCATCTATATAGCCACTTTTTAAATTCATTATTCCTTATTGTTCAATGGTCCCTTGGTTCTAGTCTGTCACCTGCTAGGTCCTTTTTTCTGAGGATATGAAAAAGAAAGCAGAAGTAATGCATTTTCTAATTTGTTTTTGGTTGTAGCTTAAAAAAAAAAAGAAACAAAACGGTTTTTCTTTCACTGGCTAGGAGGCAAATAAAGGTTCTTTTCAATTTTTGCTTACCTGCTATTTCCAGTTAAGAAGACATCCAAATTGTTAGAAGAGTAGGGTGTGGGAGTTCTTGTCTCCATCAGCTGCACCAGAAACAATTTGAAGAAAGCAGTGTTGGATGGGCTTTGAAGTAAGGGCTTACAAATGAAGTAGAGAAGGGGCACCTGGGTGGCTCTGTCAGTTAAGCAGCTGCCTTAGCTCAGGTCATGATCTCAGGGTCCTGGGATTGAACCCCACTTGGGGCTCCCTGCTCAGTGGGGAGTCTGCTTCTCCTTCTGCCCCTCCCCCTGCTTGTGCTCTCTCTCTCTCTGTCAAATAAATGAAATCTAAAAAAAACAAGAAAAAAAAACCAAACCAAAACAAAACAAAAAAACCAAATGAAGTAGAGAAGCCTCTGCCCTAGAAGAGGACGCTGCTTAATAACCCTCATTTTGGAACAATCTTTATTGGAACCAAGAGAAAAGATAGATGGAAATTTGGTAAATCAATTTGTCCCTTTAAAGATTACCTAAATTTAGGTTCAAAATGAGACTCTTAAAGAAAATTACCTTGATTCCTTTGAGAAATTTAGGGCTTGCAGATAACAGCAGTCTTTGTGTTACCTATGACATCATCTGCTTTACTTTTTCTAGGTCAGATTATATAAAGAACCAGGTTATGTTTCTCAATTAAATATCACCTTTTTTGAGAACCAAATCATGGAACCAAGGTAAAATAAAGTAGTTGGAAGTTTGAAGCCAAAAAGAATCACATAGTATGGGTGATTAACAATATTTGATGTAGATATGGCATTTTTTCTTTCATATCTACTGATTCACATTTTTAGACCTCTACATTCTTATGTAAAATTGGTAATATTGTTCCATATCTTCATGATTCATTCTCATCATTTAATTTTTTAATTTTTAAAATTTTAAAATTTTTAATTTTTAATATTTTTAATAGTTTATTTATTTATTTATTTTACAGAGAGTGCGAGCAAGCAAGGAGAGGCAGAGGGGGAAAGAGAGGGAGAAAGAATCGGAAGCAGACTCCGTGCTGAGCGCAGAGCCTGTGGCCGGGGTTGATCCCATGGCCACAAGACCTGAGCGAAACCAAGAGTGGGATGCTTAACAGGCTGAGCCACCATGTGCCCCTCAGGATTGCTTTTAAGATCACTTAAAAATCATGTTCAGGAAAACGAAATAATACTTCATGATTGTTTATCAAATTTGGATGGGTCTAGAGTTTTGAAGCACTTTTTCAGAAATAGGAAACTATCTCCTGTACCTTATGAAGGATATTTTCCTTCCCATCAGGTTTTTCTCTGTTTGGGATTAGAAATGATTATTGCCTGATCCAAAACCATGATTGTTCCTTACATTTAAGGCAGTATGGTAGAAAGAATTCAGGAGATGCTTTGTTTAATATTCAGTTTTTATCACTTAGTTAGGATTAAATCATTAATATCATTAAATGTCTCCAAACACAGATTTTATTTTTTTCATTTGCAAAACAAGGATTGGTCCTGACCATCTCTGGGGTATTCTATTTATGACATCATAATCGTTATAAGTAAGAATTGTTTCATTTATAGACATTTTGCTTTTAATAATAAAAGATTTCTAGTTCTTATAAAATTTAATATTCAGCAATAGTTTTATACTTCTCTTCTGAGACTGTCTAATCCCTCTCCAATATGAAAGACAAAATCATATGAATTACATGATACATTTATGGAAATGGATATTAACTAAAAATTTAACTCTGGACAATGCTTAAAATGAAATTCAGATTATTTTAAAAAATATTTATTCTATAAAATTTGAATAAGAAACAAAAATGGTAACTTTTTCCCAGAAAATCTATTTACTTAGTGCAAAGTATGGAGTTTTCATAAAAATATTCGTTGCACTTTAATTTATTGGGAGATTACAGTGCAATGATTTTTTGCAAGTTTATATTTTTCCTATTAATCATTTAGTCTGATTTTCTAAATTTTCATACAATGTAAATTAGACCAAAGAGCAGGTCAGAAAAGGTACAGTTTTCAGTACTTCTTTAATTTTCTTCCCTTTGTCTTTTTACTGTAGTGTTTGTACCCAAATAAAGTTATTCATCTAAATCCCTTCCCATTTGTGCCTTCAGACACTCAACAACTGCCCCCAAATGAAAGTACTTAGGGTCAAATGACAACAATAACTTTAAAAGAAGCTTAAATTGATTAAAAAATGTAACAGAACAGATTATTTATTTAACATGATTGTTGTAGCAAAGGGAATTGAAAGAAAAAAAAAAAAAAACCTCTGCATTGAGCAAAGTAAAGCAAAGTGAAGTAAAACAAAACAGTTAAGTAAATTCCAAATTAAACTGGCCTTGAAAATATTACATTTTTAAACCATTTTCCTTGACTTTTCTGAACTTTTTATTTTTATCAGAGTATATTTTATCTCTATTTTAAGAGTATATTTTTCAGCATTTGGTTTATTAAGAATTATTTGTAATTAATTTTAAATGTTGAGAATTTGATAACCAAAGTTTCAGGATTTAACTGTGACCCCTATGAGTATAAAAGGGAAATTTAAAATGATGGTGTCTTGTGTTTTGCACATTATTTCAGGTATCTAGTTTATTCCTGGTGCCTAATAAACCTTTTCTATATGTTTCTAAATATATAAACAGATGATTTTCTTGCTTCAGCAGAAGGAATCAGTTTTCCACTGTTTAATTCTGTAGGTTTAATTCTTCTCTCTTAAACGCTCTTCCAAGAACATGTTGGGAACGTGCTGTTGGTCAGACTGTGCAGGCTATTTGCCCTTTTATCTCATAACAATTCTTGCAATGCATGTGCTGTCCAAGATCAGTTTCTCAGCGTGAATAATGGGGACCATTTTAATTGTCTTTCCATTTAGATCTTGAATTCTCTGCTTGATTTGCTGATCTAATTATATGATGTCTATATTCATTATGAGTTAGAAGGGTTTTAGTATGTTTCCTATTGCTAGAATCAGAGGATGACTCACATATTCCCTTAGCCCACATGACTGCTGGGCAAGATCTGTCTCTGAGAAGAGACAGTATACTCCGTATCTATATAAAGTGATGTAACTGGTTTTGTGTTATGTGTATATAACATATACATATTTATATTACTATATGTATTCATGTATACCATATGTATACACACATATACATGAACATATATTTATATTATCACATGTATCTAACTTGTACATTGCATATTTTGAGATAAATGACTTATGTTGGGTTTTCCCAAAAGGAGACCTTGAAACAAAAATTCAGATGCAGATAATTCATTTAGGAGATGATCTTAGGAAGTCTGAAAGAAAAAGAGGGAAAACAGAAATAGGAGCTAAAGAAAAGCCAAATAGATGTACATTTATTAATGGTTTATTACTGTGGTCAACTGGGACTCAATCCCATTGAGGGAATTTCTGAGAAACTTGCCTCTGAATTATCTTATCAGGTAATGGGAGCCTAAGGCTTTCTGTACAGACTTCCACCCTCGGCAGAAGATTGCTCTTGGCACATTCTCTCCATCCCTGACACATTCTTGTCAGAAACTGCAGTTTTAGGTGAACTCAGGTATATCAGGGGGACATGAGATAAGGTATCAGCAGTACTGCTACTGTTTGTCCCTTGCATTTCTTAAATACTTTATGAAAATACTTAATTGCTGGTATTCCAGTATGATGGCTAGCTACAATCTCTTAAAAATCTTTAAACTAAGCATTAGTGAAGGAAACTACAGTTCTTTGATGAAACTAATCCAGACAACTTTAGAGACTAAAGTTCCATGGGAAGTAATTCCCCAAAGAGATCACTGAGAGTGGTGATAAGAGCCATTCCTACTTCTGTCCCATGGTTCTTGGTTGTATGTGTTCTAGTTCCTGGACACACAATACCATGTATTTGTCACTGACTCAATATTTATACCACATTCTGGAAGAGATTGCTCCAACCTAGCAGAGTATCTCCTCCTAGTTGTTACTTTAGATAAACCTTTGAGTGTTCATTCTAAAATTCAGGGTGTGAAATTCTGGGTGATGTACTATATGATACGACTAGTGAGTCTTATGGGCACATATTCATTGTTACATCTCTATTGCTATAAAATGACTTCCTTGGGTTTAAGGCAATATTTTTTTTAGTATACTACGTCACTGACTCCATCAAGACTTAGATAGTAGTATTGGTGCAAGGAAGAAAAACATTGTTCCAGAGTAAGTTTCAGTTGTAGTAAGGAGGGACCATTGCTCACTTCATGATATAAGAGGTTTGGTATGTACAACATGCTACCCAGTGGTTCTGTGCTTTTGAAAGTTCAGATATTCAGCAAAGTCTGTAACTTTTATAGTTACAGTGTCTGTAACTTTTATACCTTGGTAAAAGTGTATCCAGGCCTTTGTGCTTATGCATAGCCTTTGTCCTTGCCACCATAGCTACCCTGCTCATTGGCTTATCATGCAAGCAATGGGATAGCAAAGGATAGAGGCTGACTGACATCTTCTGGACAAATCATGTTATCTATCTTGTTCTTCAGTATCTCCTCTGCAGTAGATGTTCTCTTGTGGACACTGAAATGATACATAAAAATCTTCATACTTCAGCTCCATTCACATGGACCCATCCACATTTCTCTTCACTATAACTCTTTTATTAAATCTTTCAATCTTATTCCTTCTAGTCCCTTAACCAACTAACCAAGCCATTTGCCATTGCTGAACAACCTGTATGTATCTTTATCTCAACCACTTCTTCCTCCCTAAAAGAATTTGATTGAGTGTATTACTCAAAGTTCTTATCACTGGGAAGATTTGTCTTCATCATGCCCTTAGGACCATCTTTGAATGGAGCTACCTGTGGGAGTGCCCATTTCTGGCTTTCCCTCAGATATCAAGGTAACCCATCTGTAACCTAGATTTAGGATTTTTTTTTTTTTCTTTTCTTTCAGTTGAATAGGGAACATCAACAAGGCCATTGGTGTGAGCTGAGGGAGAGCAAATTGTGTAACAGAAATAGATGACAGGTTCATGTGAGTACTTGTTCAGGTAACATATTTGTGTCTTTTGGATCAAACTGGGTTTCCATTCCCATCATACAGTGGAATTCCACTATGTACACCCAAATTATGTCTTAGTGGATGTGATAATAGCTAGCTTATATTAACAGCTCTAGTTTCATTGCAACTTGGCATTCCATAGTCAGACACTCAGTCTACTAAAAAGAAGGAGCATACCAGAAGCTCCTTTTCATATGATGAGTAGTTTTCTCCTTGAGATCTGCATTTCAACTTTGTTTGGAACATATAAGAAATTCCACATAGCATGCTTATCTACCATGAAAACCTCTTGTATCACTGGGTTTCTGAATCATATGGTCCCAAAATCAGAGTGCGTGTACTTCATCCTAAATCTGATGAAGAACCTTCTGCCTATGGAATCACCTGATACGTGACTTGAAGAAGTATTACAGAGAATGTTATATGCCACCTCCAAACTAAAAAAGAACCACCATATATCTTTTTTTCATTGTGGTAAGAATGTAGTAACTTATCTTTTACCGTACAGTAAATGTCCCCTCATCCCTAAGATCATTGGACCTCTAAAAATTTCACTGATGGGCAGGACTCCGATTATTGTAGGGTTTCTCTCCTACCCTCTGGCATGTATGTGTGTTACCAGGGAATCCATTCTGTTCTTGATAATTCCTGTTCACCAGGTCCAATTAGTATAAAGTCATCAATATGATGGACCAGTGAGATGTACTACAAAGAGTCAAGATGGTTATTTTTTTTTAATAGAGAATAGGGGAGTTAAAATAGCCCTAAAAAAAGATAGCAAATATGGTTTGATTTCTTTCTCAAGTGATGATGGACAACTTTTCTGATGAAAAAATAATATTCTCTAGATCAGGGCTTGGCAAACTATGGCCCATGGACAAAATCTGACCCAAAATATATTTTTATAAATTATGTTTTATTGGAACATAGTCACATGAATTTATTTACATGTTGTGCATGGCTGCTTTTGTGCAGTGCGGTAATGACAGAGTTGAGTAATTGTGACATAGAACATATGGCCTGCAAGTCTAAAATTTTTACTGAGTTGCCCTTTTTGAAGAAATATTGCTGATTCCAGGTCTAGCTCAAGAGCTGCATAACAAAGGCCAGAAGCAGTGTTGACCTCTGGCAGAGGATACCACCATATATAACACAACAGCTGCAACTTGTCTATTGTTTGCTTAAATTAATGATAATTTATTATCATCCCCATGATCCATTTTTTTAAAAACCATCTTGGTGTGATGAATGTGGATAGAGTGGGAACTTTTATCTTACTACTTTGAACCAATTCCATCCAAGGTGCATTACTGTCTCTGACTTACTATTATGGTCAGTGGGGATAGTTTCAGGGATTTTGACTTGACCTCTTGTACCATAATGACTCCTTTTCCACTGGTCAGAGAGGTTTTGCTAAGCATATCCATCTCAGTTATATGCACTGAGACAGGGTAGCAAATTCAGAATGGGTCCACACACTCATAGGATCCTTTGTCAAATGGAAAGAAACTAGGACCTCACTTTTCACTGGCACCCCTAAATCCCCACAAACTGCGATAACATTTGTTTTAGCTAAAAGTCTATCAAAACACTAGGTAATTCCCTTTTCCACTCTCATTTGCCCTGATAAATAGCTAGGTTTGGGATATATTTACTGTATATACTTGTGGTGGAATTTCATGGACCTTCCTCAGTGGAACTCAAGTTTCTAACTTAATTGTGGACTCTGGATCTCAGATTGGAATGAGTTCTGAAAACTGGTAAAAGGTTTGTGTTTTTCTGTTGTGGGGTCTGATTTCAACATTCTCTGCTCACCCATTCTTGATTTATTTTTGTTGTTGTTAAAAACCAAACAATATCTTTATTGAATAGCTCCTCAACTATGTTGCATTCAGGAAATTCATAAACCATTGTTATAGATCCTTCAAGGCTGGGATCCTAATTACCACCTAGACACTGTTGCTTATTATAAAATAAAGCCACCTTACCTCTGACACTACCTGGTCCCTGCTATTTTAGAATACTATTATCCACACAATTGATGGAGCCCATCGGATGGAGCCCATCCTATGGAGCCGTTTCATGACCTCATCTCATAGCATTAAGCATTCCTGCAGATGACAGCCACCATTTTCTCAATTATGTCACTGTCTACCTCTTTAGTATATTCTCTGCTGCTTTAGTGAAGGAAGTGTCCTCCAGGTCCTTCCAGGGAGCATAGCCAGCTAGTGGGATATCTTATATCAGATAATAAATCCATTAAAACACGCTTACCTCTCTGAGCCACCGGATCTCTCTCAGTAATCTCTTAAAGCTGTTCCAGCATTTCCAACTAATTTACCACCATCATCGTGTCCAAGATTCTGAGAGCCATCTCAGAAAACTGACAAAACTGGCTCCAGATTATCTTTGGCAGTAAATTAAATACTGAGTCCTTGGAGACTCAGGAGGGTATCCCTGTATCAATCATTCTTCCTGTAACCAGTCTTATAGTCCATCACCCTGCTGGTCTTAATACCCTCAAGATTCTCCCCCATACAGACTCTCCTTATTCCTGCTAACACATATTTACCAGGTCTTACAGCTCCCTTGGTGAATAAGCTGATTCCTCCATTAGATGAGAGGCAATGCAAGGAGGAAAGGGCAAAAAGTAATGAGGAAAACTATTGTCATGAGGCATGTACCTCAGGTGAAGCCTTTGCTTAATTTCAAGCCAGTGGCAAAATGGCAGGTTTCTGTGCAGCAAGATCGGGGAATGGGGACCCTCAGGCAGCAAATCTTCATTTGCAATTGCCTTTAGTGTGTTCAGTCTTTGGAACAGCTGTGCTCAAGGGACCAGAAAATGACTCACACCAGACTGGGAGGAATGAATCTCACTATCCCAGAGTTAAGAACTGACAAATGGTAATTGATAAGATCCTTTTACTGGTATGCAGGTTTTTCCCCAAAGGCTTTTCTTAAGGCCATTAGTTTAAAGTGACCAAGTGACCAGTATTGCCGGTTTTTTTTGGTGTCAGGGATAGTTAACTCACTTTTACTCTGGTGTGCAGTTGTGTTCTTCATTGTGGAAGCTTTTAAGTTGAAAGTTTGCAAGTGAAGGAATTCATCTACCTATCTTTTTGGCATGCTTTTCACATGTGAAGTGGGCCTGCAGGATTCACTGTGAATTAAAAAAAGGGGGGAGGACCTAAAATCCCTGGGTGTATTTCTTACCTAAAGGAAGGACTGACTGAGAAAAGTAGGAAAAAATACAAAACACAGATTTATTCTCAACAGATGTTGATAAATATTCTGTGCAAAAGGTAAAATAGATAAGGGCGCCTGGGTGGCTCATTGGTTAAGTGTCTGCCTTCGGCTCGGGTCATGGTCCTGGGGTCCTGGGATGTAATCCCATGTTGGGCTCTCTGCTCAGCAAGGAGTCTGCTTCTCCCTCTCCCTTTGCTCCTCTCCTCTGCTCATGCTCTCTCCCTCTCGCTTGCTCTCTCTCTCTCTCAAGTAAATAAAGACTTTTTTAAAAAAAAAGGTAAAATAGATAATAAGCGCATTACAATAAATATAAAACTCACATATTTTCTGACTCTCTTTATTTCCTTGTAGCATTTCATATGAAAATGACATATTGTCCACTTTCTTTTAAACTCACACCACTGCAATTATCATTGAAATGTTCACTATAGGTGGAGAAGACTACATTTGTAAACTTTTTCTTTTCTCTTAAAATGTCACTTCCTAGAAATGCAGTTTCCAGAGTTGCTTTGACTAGTGAATAGTGTGCAAGACCATCACTGACCCAGGCATTTACTGTCATGTTGCTGTTCATGATAATTTCCCAGCTAAATGCTCCGTTATGATTTCCCCTGAATTAAATACAACATTTTCAGAGCAGCAAGATTTATATTCCACCAATAGCTCCCAGGTTGGGAACCTCCTTTAACTTCCAGTTGCTTCTTCCTCCAAAATAAACCTATAATGTGTGCACATTAATATCTTCTATTACCAATGCATCTTTCCAAATCTGATTTCATTGTGACCTTTTAATTAATGGACCATTAAAATCCATGCTTCGCTGCCTTAGATTTCCATAAACCTTTTTTAAAAAAGATTTTATTTATTTACTTATTTATTTGGGAGAGAGAGAGAGAGAGCAAGAGAGCAAGCCAGGGGATGGAGAGAGACTCCGCACTGAGCGCAGAGCTGGTCACGGGGCTCAATCATAAGACCCTGAAATCATGACCTGAGCTGAAATCAAGAGTCAGACGCTCAACCCACTGAGCCACCCAGGCACCCCTTCCATAAACTTTTTAAAGTAATGAATCTTTTCTTCCACAAGAGTTCATAATGATATCTCCATTCTAGGTTAAATTGGTTTTCCTAATTGTTTCTTATGACTCTTAGACAAGATCTCCTCCCGTTTTCCAATGTCTTTTTTCCTTCTCTCTGTTTATTTAAATTAAATATTCTCTAAAATCCAAATAAAGTGCCATTTTTTTTAAAGAAAGTCTTCCCAAATGAAGTCATTTTGTGGTGATATGGCCTTTATCTAAACTCAAAGCTTTTGGAAATGCCCTTCTGGCATCAACTCTGTGGCTGCCTTGAGTTGCTCTTAAACTCTTGTTTTTTAATTTTCATGCCTTAATGCCCTAGTCAACAAATTCAACAATATTAAATCACTAATATTAGCCAGGTAACTTCACAAAATTATCTTTTTATTTAATCCTCACAAAACACACATGACATATGTGTAATTATTTTTATCTTACAAGGAAATAAACTTTCATTGACAGAATAATTTCCCCAAGACACACAACTGATTAATTTCAGAATATATGAGTGATTCTCAGACCTCTGACTCTAACTATAGCATGCTCTTTTTATATGATAGCTACCATTTCTTTCCCAATAGACTTTAAGTTACCAAAAAATGAGTCTATGTCTGAAGCATTTTTATGATCCACTGCACTTTGTCGAGTACCTTGCAAACAACAGAAACAAAATACATGCTTGTTGGTTGGTAAACTGATCATGTGGCTCTCCTTCCTAGAATATCCACACTTTGACCAACCCCTAACTAAAATCCCTTGTATCACCCACAGGAAATACCATATTTTACCTGATTTATTAGACTATGGATGCATACTACATTTCTCTGAGTCTCTGTTCTCCTAATGTACTCTTGGATACTTGATCATATCACATCTTAGTACCTGTTTCATATTTCATATGTTAAATACTTTGTTTGTTATTCAATCACTTTTTCCAATGTCCTGTCAAAGATAGTTAATATGTAGAAGAATCAGCAGAACAACTTTTTCTTCTTCAAGATTTTCTCTTAGTCTTTGATTTTCTGCAGCTTGAATAGGATATCCTTTGAGGATTTTTGTTTGTTTTTTTTGTTTTGTTGTTGTTTTTGTATGTATTGTGCTAGATGTTCTCTGAGCTTCCTGGATCTGTGGTTTAGTGGCTGTCATTAGTTTTGGAAAATTCTGTCATTATTTCTTCAAATATTTCTTGTGTTCCTTTCTATTTTCTTCTCCTGGGATTTCCATTACAATTTTTGGATATTCTATTCCATCTTTTTCATTCTTTTTTCTCTTCACATTTCAGTTTTGGAACTTTCTACTGACATGTCTTCAAGTTCTTTGATTCTTTCCTTGGCCATGTCCAGTCTACCCTTCAACTACACTTTTTATTTTTATTTTTTAAAATATCTTTGATTTGTAACATTTCTTTTTGATTCTTGTAGTTTCCATCCCTCTGTTTCTATTCCAGTCTGTTCTTGCATGTTGTCTACACTTTTTTGATAGCTGCATAATATTCCATTGTGTATAGATCTATATATACCACATCTTCTTTATCCATTCATCTGTCGATGGACATCTTGGCTCTTTCCACAATTTCACTATTGTGGACATTGTTGTTATAAACATTGGGGTGCACATACCCCTTTGGATCACTACATTTGTATCTTTGGGGTAAATACCCAGTAGTGCAATTGCTGGATCGTATGGTAGCTCTATTTTCAACTTTTTGAGGAACCTCCATACTGTTTTCCAGAGTGGCTGCACCAGCTTGCATTCCCACCAGCAGTGTAGGAGGGTTCGCCTTTCTCCACATTCTTACCAACATCTGTTGTTTTCTGATTTGTTAATTTTAGCCATTCTGACTGCTGTGAGGTGGTATCTCATTGAGGTTTTGATTTGGATTTCCCTGATGCCGAGTGATGTTGAGCACTTTTTCATGTGTCTGTTGGCCATTTGGATGTTTTTGCA
>NC_138374.1:120502453-120533914 GCF_054177405.1 Leptonychotes weddellii
GTTTTCTTGATGCAAAATAAAATGTCAAAACAATTGTAAATGTTATCATGCTTGACGCTAGCATTTCTTTCACCTACATCATCTTTAAGGATGACAGTCTGCTTCCGATGAATTCCCCTCTGCATTTGTAATATGTTCACTGTTTTAGAAATTGAGAGAGGAGAGTAAAATCAGCCAGAGAACTGGCATATAACCTTCCACTAGGGAGAAGCTAATAGCTATATGTGGGAAAGTTTTCTTCAGAAAAAAATTATAACACAACAGATGATTTATATAACTATAAATAAAATTTTAAAAATATATACGACAATGAAAAGAAATGTGTAAAGGTATCTGAATGAGAGAAAATAAGTTTATTCAGCCCAGGTTGTTTGGGGAATTTTCTGAACCAATTGTAAAGATCCTATAAGCAGTTTAGTCTTTCTCAGAACATGTTTCATGCATAGCACTGCTGTTCACATTCTCAAAACACACCCTGACTCTATTCTTTTGTCTTAAATGCCATTCATTGTATTTGCAGTGTTTGACACTGTGAACGTTTTGCTTCTCTTTGCTTCAGTCCCTTGAGGACCAGCCACAGACTTCACTATTTCTATATATCACATTCTTTTCACCTCCAGCTGACAACTGAGTTTTGTTCCACACATATCCTACCAAAAGGGAAGGTCAATAAATTTACAAAATTGCAATTTTATTTTAAAGTCTATTTCTACAACATAAAAACACCTACTTATTTTTCCACTAGATTTTTTTTTCATCTATCATATTTTTGGCTTAGATGGAATGTTCTCTATTCAAATGATTATGTAGTTTCTGTATCTTAGAACTGGTTAACACACTGACTTTCTATCTGGGATCTTTTTTTTTTTTAAACAAAGTTTGTTTTTTTACAACAATTTTAGGTTCACAGCAAAATTGAGCAGAAAGTACAGGGAGTTAGCGTATACTGCCCCTTCCCACACAGCCTCCTCAATTAATGTCCCACACCAGTATATTTGTTAAAATGGGTGAACCAACATTGACACATCATTATAACTTGAAGTCATTAATTTACATTAGGGTTGGCCCTTGTTGTTGTATGGTCTATGAGTTTTGACAAATATATAATGACATGTATCCACCTTTATAGTATCATACAGAATAGTTTAACTGCCCTAAAATTTCCCAAACTCCTGGAAACCATTGATCTTTTTACTCTCTCCATAATTTTGCCTTTTCCAGAATGTCATACAGTTGAAATCATATAGTGTACAGCCTTTTCAGATTGGCTTCTCTCACTTAACAATATGCATATGCATTTGAGGTTCCTCCATGCGTTTTTGTGGCTTGAAAGTTCATACCTTTTTAGTACTGAATAAAATTCCATTGTTTCCATTGTCTGGATGTACTACAATTATCCATTTACCTACTGTCCTATAAACATACGTGTGCAGGCTTATGTGTGGACATAAGTTTTCAGTTCCTTTTGGTAAATACCAAGGAGTGAGATTGCTAGATAGTAGGTAAGAGTACGTTTAGCTTTGTAAGAAAATGCAAAACTCTGTCTTCCAAAGAGAATGTACCATTTTTCATGCCCACCAACAATGGTGTTTTTGTTTTGTTGCTGAAGTTTTTAAGATTTTTTTTCTTTGTTTTTGATTTTCAGCAGTTCTACTGTGGCATGAGTAGGTTAATTTTGTAATAACCCTGGCTTGAGATATATAGGACTATTTTCATTAGCTTTGGAAAATTCTCAGTTGTTACCTCTTCAAATATTTTGTCTTGCCTATTTCCTTTATCCTCTTTTCTTAGTAATTTAATTAAAATAAGCATTAGAACATTTTACTCTATTCTTCAATTTCTTAATTGTCTTCTGAAATTTCTCTTATTTTTGTCTCTTCAACTTTCAATCTGGATATATTCTTCTGACTCATATTTCAGGTTAATAATTTTGTCTTTATCTGTGTTTAATCTGCTGTTAAATCTACCCATCAATGTTCACTTTTTTTTTCCATTCATTTTTTTCAGCCCTAGAATTCTTGTTTGATATTTTTGTAATTCTCAATTTTCTGCCCATATATATATTTTTTAATCTTTTGGAACATGTTGAAGATAGTCACTAAATCATTGTATACAGTATCTCAATTTTTGGTATTGTTTCTTGATCTATTTCTATGGCCTTTTTTCCTATTTCTTCATCCTTTTATTATCTTAACAATATCCTCTTATTTTGAATTGAGTTATGGAAAGTTTATGTCAAAACTTGTCAAGATAATTTGAGAGTTAAGATGATGTTATCTGCCCCTAGAGAAGATTTATTTTTGCTTCTGATGTGAAGCCAAAGGACTGGTCATCTCAGATGTTCTTAATTCAGTTTTTGGGATTGAAGCTTCTAGAAACTAGTGTTCACTTTATTCCTAGCTCAACCTTCACCCTTACTGGTAGGTGTAGGCCTTCAGGGTGCAAACTCTGTGAAATTTGTTTTATCAAGCTTACCCTCCTTTAGTGCCCTAGATTTCATTTCTGTCTGTACAGCTCCTTAAAAATGCCTATTACTATTTGAACATTACACCAGTCTTGAAGTTCATATAGGAAAAGACCCTAAAATGTTGAATTTATCCTCTTTGGGATTTCTTCTTTTCATGGATCTTAGTCACATAATTTTTTACTGCCTTGTGAGGCTTTCCCATGACTTAAGGAAGATGCTTTCTATACTTCTATATTTTCTAAATGTTTTCAAAAGTTTTCTGAATTGCCTAGTCCACCATTATTGTACAGTAGACATACTTTGCTTTCTAAGAATAATTTTTAAAAATTCTAGAGGTAAAAAAGCAAAAAGAAAAAATATTCAAAAAAGTAAAAATGAGATTGGCCTCAGAGTTCTCTTTCACAAGATTAAAGTCTAGCAGATTTGGGGTGCCTGGGTGGCTCAGTCGGTTAAGCGACTGCCTTCGGCTCAGGTCATGATCCTGGAGTCCCGGGATCGAGTCCCGCATCGGGCTCCCAGCTCAGCAGGGAGTCTGCTTCTCCCTCTGACCCTCCTCCCTCTCATGTTCTCTGTCTCTCATTCTCTCTCTCTCAAATAAATAAATAAAATCTTTTAAAAAAAAAAAGTCTAGCAGATTTTAACATCTCCATAGAATTAAATATAAGATTAAAGAAATGTAAATACGCTTATAAAATTTTAAAAGAACAAACTTTTTAAAGCCTTAAAATATAATTCTTTGAAAGGAAAAAATAAGAAATTAAATGATATCTACTTCTCAAATTATTTTTGCATAGAAAATAGATCACTTTCCCTATTATAGAAGGCTTGTATCATACATAAGACACAAACAAAAAATAGAAAGAATTGAAATGGGACTAATCCAAATAATAATCAGGATAAAAACAAATTATTTTACTTTACATTTTACTATTATAAAACAAAGATTCTCAAGATTGGTTTGAATAGAAGATCATTTTAGCATCAGTGCTTACACATACACATACATACCCAAAACCAAATACCAAGAAATTTTAACAATTAAAAGATGGGCAAACTGTACATTAGGTTTGGTAAAAGTTTGCAATTCAAATGTGAATACTAGGCATCACTTAAGGTATTAAAATTACCATAACTTAAAGCTCTAAAAGACTTTGAATAAAGAAAGTACATGATTTTAAATTTATAGTAAGTATATTCAACAACAGAGATATAACTGTGCTCACAATTTTACATTAAATAGAAAAGAATCCACGCCACTATTTTTTAGAAACATTATAATGCAATGTAAGGAGACGTAGTCTTCTGGAATTTGAGATGAGGATGAATGAGTAAATATTGCTATTGTGACCCAATTACTTTTCTTAGATATCTGATTCTTCTGCTCTTCTCTCCCAACTCAGTTTTTTCAGCTGTAAAGTGTACATTTCTTTTAGGGTTCTTGGGGGATCAGGAATATATATACATAAATTATGTAGTTTAATTCCTGGTACATAATAGATGCTCAAACGATATTGTTACTACAGTCATTATTACTAAGATTGCAGTAGTACTTACTTAGCACTTAATTTTATGTTGCCTTTAAGCAGATCACTCTCATGTAATATTAAAATTATTCTTGTTTTTAAAATATAATTATGTTTATAATTTTATTTGTATGTCAATCATCAAATAGAAGAGACCCATTCTTAAAACTTTATATTTATTTAAACATTCTTTTCTAAGACACCATACTACATAGTGATTATCCTTATTTATCAGGAGAGTAGAATCAATATTTTTAATATCAAATACATTGGCTCAGAGATTAAGTATAATTTACTGGTTTAAATTTAGACTTGGAAGACATTTTCCACTATTATTTTGCTATTTATGAAATTGGCCAAGATCTTAATGTGACAGAATTTTATCATTATGCTTGAGTAAAATCCTATACTTGATATTTTACTTGAATAAGTAAAAATAAACAAGGTGTTTATATTGTTTCAGATTGCTAAAACTTGCCAGATATATGTTAGGTTTATAGAAAAACAAATGGTATTAAAAATGCCTACAGATATCAAATGTTTTAGTATATGTGCTGCCGAAGCGAGCACCTGATATCAAATGTTGAATGTTTAATTTACTGCCTTGTTTGTACATGGTGATGTCAACTTGAGATGTGATTTACAGAGTCTTGTAGACCCAACAAAATAATAAAAAAAATTACATTTACAATGTGCTTTCTAAATGGAAGGAAAAGTTTTACAGATTTTATGACTTATTTATAAAGAATAATACAAAATCTTATTGCGAAATATAAGAAAATTTTAAAACAAGTGTTTTTGTGAAGAGTAAAATTGTAAAGACATGATTTTTTTGTAAGTATTTATAGGTTTAATGCATCTCTAATCAATAGGCTCTGGAGCCATCTGGCTATTTTCCTATTTCACCTATATGTTTGGTTATTTAATGGGTGTTTGAAAGTTAGTGTGTGTAATGTTGGAGCCTTCTATTACGCAGCATCACAAGACCTAATCTCTTTAATTTTTAATTTCTGTGATTGATATTAATATCTACTCAAATAGCCAAGCCAGCAACCAAAGTTTAGTCTGTAACTGTTTTGTGTTCCTTACTGTACCCTCCAAGGAATTACCGAGTCTTATTGTATCTAATTCTAAATTGCTCTCCAGCCCATCCATTTCCTATGTCTCTACTGCCAATATATTCGACCACTTCACCATCATTTTTCCTGGATTATTGCTACAGCATTTTAATGATCTCTTTGCCTCTTGTCTTATTTTTTTCTAATTTATTTTTCTTAATGCCAGCCCTAATGACCTCTCTAAAAAATTTTTTTCAATTATGTCATTCTTGTAGTTCATAAAACTTAATTGTTTTCTTTGAATGTTAGAATAAAATCCAAACTTCTTAACATGCCTTGTAAGTCCAGAAATATCTGACCCTTGTTCACATATCTAGTATCACTACCTAGCATATACTCTAGTTTTAACTATATTGGATTTTTCTGTTTCTTGAAGGACTTATGTTTTTCCTTCACCCTGAGCTTTGCAATAGTTTCAATAGCTGTATTGAGATAATATTCACATATCATGCAATTCACCCACTTAAAACTTACAATTCAATGGCTTTTAGTGTATTCACAGAATTGTGCAATCATCAACACAACCAATTTAAGCACATTTGCATCACTTCCAAAAGCAACCCCATACCCATTAGCAATCATTCCTTATCTCCCTTGACTCCCCTCCTCTTCATACTCCCCCCTGCAAGCCAAGCAACCACTAATTTATTTTCTGTCTATTTAGACTTGGGAACTGTGGACACGTCATATACAGAATCATATAACTATGATTTGTGTCGGTGTTCCTTCACTTAACATAATGGTTTCAAGGTTCATCTATATAGTAGCATGAATAATTTCATTCCTTTTTGTTGTCAAATAACATGCCATTGTATGGATATTACTACACTTTATTTGTTTCTCAGTTGGTGGTTTTTGGGGTTGTTTCCACTTTTTTGCTGTTATAAATAGTGCTTCTATGAACATTTGTGCATATGTTTTTGTGTGGACATATGTTTTCAGTTTTCTTGGATGTATCATTTTCATAAAACTGTTGAGTCATATGGTAACTTTTGTGTTTCACCTTTTAAGAAACTACCAGGCAGTTTTCCAAAACTGCTGTGCCATTTTACATTTCCACCAGCAGCGTTTAAGGGTTCCAATTACTCCACATCCTCACCAATACTTATTATTTTTGTCTTTGCAATAGTTTTATTTTTATGCTAGCCTCCTTCTTCCTTTTCCAGAGGACCATGATTCATCCTCCAATTCTTAGTGTAAATGTTATTTCCTCAAGAATTTGTTCCTGACACCCTCAAATGTTGGGTGTCTTCATATTGCTGACTGGCATGGCACATACATTTATCAAAATTTATTTTAATTAATAGCCTAATTGTTGTCATTCTAATCACGTTCTAACCTCTGTAAAACACTATGGATTTTTTTTAATTGCTGGATCTGAACATTTGAAATAATATTTAACACCTAATAGATGCCCAAAAGATTTTCTAAATGAGTGACAATAAGAATCAGTCCAAAATCCTTCATCTTTTCTAAAACTCAACAACGATTGAGTGCCTTTACAATTTGTCCCTAAGTCTCTTTGCAGCTGCGCCATCCACAAAACTCCCCTCCTCCTGCTTCATGTACCATTATGATCCAGTCGTAGCCATTCTTAGAAAATGATAAGCGCTTTTAGATGTCTGGAGTTGGGCTGTCTTTTCCTCACACACCTGAAATGCCCCTTTTTAATCTTCTACATCTATACAATTCTGCCCATTATCCAAGACGTATTTAAATACCACCTTGGTTTTGAAACAGTCTTGAAAGTTTCTTATACTTCCAGTATTCACGTAATGATGATGTTGATGTCTGTAATGTAATACCGACAGGCTGTTCAAGATAAATGTAAAAACACACTTTTTACAAGTATTATAGAGGATTTTTGTGTTACTGTGCCAAGAAATTAGTTGTGATTACCATACTAAAGAGAGATTCTGACTGCAGATATTGTGAACTTAGGTAAAGAAGGCAGGCGACTTAACAGTAATCTACATCTGTCCAGTGACAACTTGCACCTTTATTTTTTGTTGTGGTTACAAAGCCTTATATCCATAATAACTAGCTAAAACTGAAGGTGGCCACCTGTTTTCATCAGTTTTCCTTGACTCTCTTCTGTTATGCATCCTATTATCTTCTTGGTAGCTTTAATTTATAATAGTTATGCACTTACACCTTGGTTTTAAATTGTTGAAATTTTATAGCAGAAATAGAATATAGTTGTTCTGAATGCACATAGTAAGCAGTAAGAACAAAGAATGATACAGTCCATAGATGAAAGATAGCCCATAGATAAAAGAAAGTAGAAGCAAGGCATAAACTGTCACCTCCTAAATTCTGAGGGAAGATGTGGTCCAATATTTTTTATACGCGTGACCCAATACATTGAGCATGTTTAGCGACTCTTACTAATAACTTTGTGAGTGTACAGCGCCTATGTTTTATTCATTCTTTGTCATTCTTATCATATTTTATGGCTCAAATAACTTCCCATTAGGTTAAAAATAAATCATTCTTCTTTGACTGAAAGAGCATTAAATCTTTATTTTTTTCAGCAGTTTGTGCCTATTAGCAAATTTGAAATGAAAGAAAACTGTGTATCCTTTCCTTTGATATTATAAAAGGTAATTAGATTATTTGCTAGGAAATTCCTTTTCAGAATGAACACTCTTTATGGTTATTATTTTTCCCTTTGTCAGGACTTCACCAATTTAATGGGCTTCCAATACTTTTGGCAACTACATAAAAATTCCACGGTGGGATGAGTCAACATTGCCCAAGTAGAACTATGGAAATTATGGGAACGGATATCTGAATTTCTGAAAATTGAAATTCTAGGAAAAACTTTCCTCTTAAATTATCTTCCTTATCCATATAGTGTTACAATTCTTCTGTAGCGTGAAAGGAAGTGGATTTCTATTAGTTTTCTAAACTGCAAGTAAGATGTCATGTGTATGAGACAGTGACAGAATAATATTGATACATTTTTAGTAAAGATGTATCAGGGCAGCTACTGTGTCCTGGGCCATCTTCCTATTCCCTGCTGCCACCTGTCCTGGGAAACTGAGCAAACAATATAAAATTTATCCTTATAAAAACCTCAAATTTATATAGATTTGTGTGTATGTGTGTATCCATTAAAATAAATTGCCACTGTGTCTTCTACAACAAGCCTTCTTGACCTGACCACCTATTGCCTCTCTGTTTCCCAGACATGTGAAGGCTCTTGAAGAAGCAGCAGTGTAATAACTGTGAAAGAGAAAGGAATCTTTTTATGTTCCTAAAAACACATACTATTCATTTTGGGATAGAGTAGCTAAGCTGAACCCAGAGCCCACACAACCTGTGCCTACTCCAGCTTTGAGATGTTGGTGGAAGTGTCTGGATTGTCCCTGAGAAGCAGATGTTGCAGAAGTGTCCAGGCATTTCCATGAAAATAAATATACACTTGGCTTCAGTAGTACAAGCATTGTAAAGCTGATAGATACAAGGGTCTCCTCCTCAGAACTGGCATCAGTCCTAAAATTAGGATCTATTAATGTCTTCTGGGGATTAACAACTTGGCTTCCGGGTAGACATGACTATAAAAATATAGGTGGCTTCTTGCACACATTTTTCTCCTGTGCCCATTTCACTCTCTAGCTCTTCAGAATAATTCAAGGTAAATTATGCTAGCCTGTGAAAGATTTTGTGGGTTTGGATGAGAGTAAGAAGTAAATCTTAGTGTTATTTACCTTCTCACTTTGATACTTTTTTTGACTGCCAAGCAAAGGTGTGGGTGACATTTGAAGTATGGTTAACTGATTTGGAAGAAGTGGTTTTTTTCACATAATTCTAGAGGCTTTTAAGAAGTATGAGTGGGATTTGCACAGCAGGTGGTGAATGGCAACTGTTTGGGCAGAATACGAACAAGAATATCAGACACCTCCACATTATAAAAGTCTCAAAAACAAAATATGCTGGGTCTGATGTGTGACAATGCATATAAAATTACCTATTATTTTTTCCCGTTTTTAAAAAAGTTCTGGTTGTATTTTTTCTGTAGTTTTAATTTAATACAATACTAAAAATATTTTATATAAAATTAATTTGATTTTAAAACCCTAAATAAGCCCTTTCATCAATGGTATAATTGTAGCTCTAAATGTTTCCATCTTTGGGCCCCTGGGTGGCTCAGTTAGTTAAGCAACTGCCTTCCGCCCGGGTCATGATCCCGGTGTCCTGGGATCGAGTCCCACATGGGGCTCCCTGCTCAGCGGGGAGCCTGCTTTTCTCTCTCCCTCTGCCTGCCAATCCCCCTGCTTGTGTGTGTGCTCTCTCTCTGTCAAATAAATAAATAAAATCTTAAAATAAATAAATAAATGTTTTCAACTTTGTACATATCATTTATCATTTTGATTAGAAAAGTAATAAGGAAGGACGTTGTCATTGGATTTGAGTTGGAATCTGACTTTTTTTTAAAGATTTTATTTATTTATTTGAGAGAGAGAGATTGAGAGCATGAGGGGTGGGGAGGGACAGAGGGAAAGGAAGAAACAGTCTCCCCGCTGAGAAGAGAGCCTGTTGACCTCTCAGGGCTCCATCCCAGGACCCCGGGATCATGACCTGAGTCAAAAGCAGATGCTTAACCAACTGAGCCACACAGACACCCCTGGAATCTGACTTCTAATCGCATTTCAAATGCTATCATCTTAAAGTAGTTAAAACAGGACTGGATATTTAAAAGTTTTTAGTGTAAAGTTTTAGAAAAGTTTGTTTCTGTTTTTTGGCCCATTCATTCATTGATTCAAACTTTTTTCAATTACTACTATATATGAGACCGTGTGGTGATACAAAGATGAATAAACCATACTTAGAATCTTCAATGAGCTTTCCATATAGGGAGGATGAGAGGGATGTAACAGAAATAACCATAAACATGTGTAGAGGATAACTGCATCAGAATGTTATATAAGGCTAGAAAGAATATGAAACTTCCACCAGTACACAGCAAAAAACAAAATCAAGAGGCATTGAGTAGACCAGATGATAAAAAAAAAATCATTGATGGTAAACTAAAAAAGCTTTCTTGTACTAAGTAAGTAATATGAGCCTTGAATATTGTAGATATTAAACAAATATTAATTGGATAAATTTATTATCTCATTTAGTTCTACAAACAATTAAATGAAGTAGGAATGATTATTTTCATTTTATAGATGAGAAAACTTATCAGTAAAAAGCCATTAGCAACTTGGGCAAATCTATACAATAATTAAATTTTAGAACAGACATTTAAAGTCGGCTTCATTATATTTCAGTTTCTATACTTCAACCATTGTACATTCCTGTGTACCCTGGGAAAGGAATTCAAATACCATAATATTTGTAGGCCCAAAGCTGTATCTGTCACTAAAGAACTAGAATGTAAAGCAGAGAAATCAATTGAGGCCAATGACGTACCAAAGTCATTTTCAGATCTACCACAAGAATGATTTAATGTGGAGTTGATAATTCACTGACCTGTGAGTGTATTCCACCTATTTATAGTTAAGCTCTGTAGTAAGCTAGATAGGCAATTAGAACAGCCAAAATTGTTTTTTTAGATTAAGTTTTTATTTTAAATCCAGTATAGGTAACATACAGTGTTACAGTAGTTTCAGGTGTACAATATAGTGATCCAACAATTCTAAACATTATTCAGTGCTCATCACGATAAGTGTGCTCTGAATCCTCCTCACCTGTTTCACCCACCCACCCCCACCTTTCCTCTGGTTTGTTCTCTATAGTTGAGTCTGTTTCTTGCTTTCTCTCTCTCTCTCTCTTCTTTTCCCTTTGTTCGTGTGTTTTGTTTCTTAAGTTCTACATGTGAGTGAAATCATATGGTGTTTGTCTTTCTCTGACTATTTCACTTAGCGTTATACTCTGGAGCTCCATCCATGTTGTTACAAGTGGCAAGATTTCATTATTTTTTATGGCTCAATAATATTCCATTATATATATGTATGTGTGTGTATATATATATATATATACCACATATATATGTTATATATATATATATATATATATATACCACATCTTTATCCATTCATCTATCAATGGACACTTAGGCTGCTTCCATAATTTGGCTATTGTAAATAATGCTAGAATAGCCAAAATTATTATCCTCAAATTCACAGATCTTCATTAAGTGAGTTAATTTGTAGAGAAATAAAACTTTCAGTCATTCTGTAAAGAGTTCTCCTTACCTGTTCTGTTCAATCTATCTTTTTTTTTTTTAAGATTTTATTTATTTGACAGAGAGAGACACAGCGAAAGAGGGAACACAAGCAGGGCGAGTGGGAGAGGGAGAAGCAGGCTTCCTGCTTAGCAGGGAGCCCGATGCGGGCCTCGAGCCCAGGACCCTGGGATCATGACCTGAGCCGAAGGCAGATGCTTAACGACTGAGCCACCCAGGTGCCCCTGTTCAATCTATCCTTAACTGATTCATTAGAATCCATCTACTAGGTATAAATCTATTAATTTATCCTGACTCAAAGATAATATAAGAATAAATTGAGATGAATGGAATCTACATTTTAAATGAAAACTGAGATATTGCCATTTAAACAGTTAAATACATATAAACACACAAATATATACCATATATAAAAATATTATACAAATTATATAAGAATTTCCATAAACAAATGTACAAGTATCTCAATATACACATTCCAAGATACCTCCCCCACATCTGGATGTGGTTCATTTTAACTCAGCTACCAATGACTCAGAACAACATGTACATAATTCTGCAAACATAGTTCAAGTATATTATAGGTTAAATAGAAGTATGCATATTTTGTGTTAAATAGGCTACTCAATGAACTGTGTGATTGGGAAAATCTATTTCTAGTTCCAAAAACTCAGCTTACTAATGAAATTCTGAAATAGAAACCACCATACCCTATCCCGACACCCACACTTTCACCATAGGTAAAAAAAAAGAAAAAACAACAGTACTTCAGCAAATATTTTTTATTTCTAAATAAGCATATTCTCTGTTTTCATTTATGCGAGTGATATTTATTTTGTGTCAGTATCAGCATGAGTCAGGTGCTGTGATAAGTTTTTCATATATATCATTTAATTGTCACCCATATTAACATTATAAAATTGAAATTTCAGTGTCCCTAAGCCACCTGTGTACATGAAACACAATTCTGACCTACAGGGTTAGGCAGAGGTCCCTTGAGAGGGTGTCCTTTCAGACAGGAAGGATGGTTGCACCCAGTGGAAGCCCCTTGCGTTCTTCCTTCACCTTTCTCTTCTCTTCTCTCTGTTGGACAAACAGACCTCAGGCCTACATTGCTGTAGCACACTGCAATCACAAGGACAAAAGGCATTCACAAAGAACAATAGAGCAATAAGATAAATGGAACCTAGCTCAGAGATGTCAGATTGAGCCAACAGACAGACCTGGCCTGCTTATTACATGAGAAAAACAAAGCTGTTATTTTTTTTTTAAGCTGCTGTTAGTTTCTGACTAATAAAATTACACCGGTAGAAAGTGAAAAGCTAGGACAAAACATGGGGCTAAGTTCTCCAACACCAGTATGCTTTTTTATTTTGCCAAACTGTTAATATCCTTAAGGAACTCGTAGATTTCATGGAAAGACAGGCAAAGACAGGAAAATAAACAGTCAGAGTCATGAAGACCAGGATATTATTGTTATAATCATAGTATCACAAACACTTTTCCCCCCATATATGATTCTTTTCGACAGCATCCTGGACTTTGGGGCACTAACCTTGGAATAATTCAGTTGCTTTCCTACGAGTTGCAAACCCTCCCCTCATCCTCTTGCAATGGGTTTCCCAGTGGGTGAGACAAAATTTGGTCACAAGATAAAGAGGGGAAAATGATCAAAAAGGCTAGAAAAACCACAGGTCTTTACATGAAAGGTATTTACTTCCTAAATTCATGCCTGTTTTTTTGTATTTTTGTTTTCAGGGGTCATAAAATTATTTTAAATGTTAGTAATTCTAATGTACATTAAAGCGTTGTTCAAAAGTTCAAATATGTAGTACCATGCAAGCTGTTTATAAACAGTTTTTACTATGCATAAATCTCCAAACCACAATTTCAATAGATGTTTCTAGAAAAGTCCACTGCTATCAGGTTTAGATTCACTCCATAACACCAATAGTATCTTCTAACTGGCATTATACTATTTTGCTGCAAGCTAAAGACAGATAGGTGTGTATATACATGATATGAAAAGCAAGTATTTTTTACCAATGTTCTTTTTCAAATAAAATCATAGGTTTCATTGGACTTTCTGAAAAAAAGTGTTTGTCTATTCTTTTGTCGTGCCCATTTTGTCCATCTCTAGTTGCAACCTGACTCAAAGGTTTTGCTTCCTATGGTCATTAAGTATGTCAGCAGGCAACTGGACATTAGAATTTCAATGTAACAATTGGCTCTTTTGGAGACCTACAGGAATTGGTGGTAAAACAATAATAAAATGATTAGGTTAGACAATATTCCAGTCTGACATTTGTCTCAGGAATTCTAAATGTGAATATTAATGTGAATATTAATTCTAAATGTGAATGTTAAATATAAGGTTGTATTTTAATTTACCATACTACTTGAAATTATAAAACCATAATCAACTGAGTCTGATGTCTGTTGAAACTAAAATTAAAATTATGCTGATAAAAATGTAATTTATTATTCATTTCTAGCACTAATAATTACCTAGCTTTTTAAAAGATGGAGGAAGATATTTGACCTAATGAAATCATTAAAAATTAAGTCTGTTCTTAAGTAAATAGGACACTATGTATCCAAAATATTTGGATAAGGGTGACTTTAAATAAGATAACTAAAATGCCTTTTGTTAATAGTAATCTTCTGCATTTACAAAGTGTGCTTCTTTCAAGAGGCTGAAAAGTGCTTTTTAAGTATCTTTGTACTGCTTCACCGTAACTCTGTGAAAAATGAAACATCTCTTTAAAAATGTCATTGTAAAAAGAATTTTCTCTATGGGAATAAATGACCTAACATTGAATAAATAGCCGCTGAAAATCTATTGCTCCCTTTGTCTGCCTCAAAGTGTACAGTCAGATCAATGGTCCCATTGAACTTTGCACTGGTCTGAAATCATCTGATGTATTTGATCAATTTTAGGTGTAATGTTTTAAAAAGGAATAATTGAGCATGTCTAATTTATCAGTTCATGTATCCCAAGCATTTCTTATATGTCTATGATATGTAATAGTTGTTCAATAAATACTTAATATCTGAATTAATATCAGCTGATTACTATGTAATTGCCATAAAAGGTGTATACATAAAGGGTTTGGAAGTTGCAAGAAATGTATTCGTGTTTTTATTATTTTCATAACAAACTGCCACAAACGTAGCAGTGGGTCAGGATTCTGGTTAGGGCTCAACAAGGTTCTCTTCCCAGGGTCTTACCAGGCTGAAATCAAGGAATTGGCCAGGATTGTAAAACTATGGGAGTGACTATCCCATCATAGTTTGCAATATAATATAAACTACCAAGGGAGTGAGTATTTACCACAGGCACAGGTTATATCAACATTCAAGTGTAGATGATTATACGAGGCCTATACACCAGGGAGCAAGAATCTTGAGACCTTGGGGGCCATCTTAGAATTCTGTCCACCATAATAAATAAGCGCACACACACACACACACACACCCTGAGGCAAAATCATAGAGAGCCTTCATTTAAATATTGTTACCATTTTTTCACTGTTTTCCCCTTTTAGGAATAGAGAGAAGGAAACAGGATTGGTGATTCTTTTCTACCTGTAGTTCAGCTATTTGAAATTGACTTGTTTCGTGGAATAATAGCTAACATGTATTGAGTGCTTATTATGTGCCAGACACTCACCTAAATTTTTTAGATAGCTCATTTAACCTTCCAGAAATTCTGTAAGAGAGGTAACATTATTACCAATCTTTTTTTTTTTTTTTTTGTAATAGAAAACAGGCACAAAGATATCATCAGTCAAAACACTGGTAATTGGCAATAATAGGATACTACGATTAACACATATTTTATACTCAAAAAATAGCTATTAATTTCATTATTGTTTAGGATTTTTAGAAAAGAAAATTATAGAGAAACCAAAAGGACACAGATACACACATTCACTTCACTAACACTGTTGCTGTTTTATATTAGGACTGCTCTAGGATAGGACCTATCCCAGAGGAGAATAAAATCAAATCAGGGGAACCCCTGGGTGACTCAGTTGGTTAAGTGTCTGCCTTCAGCTCATGTCAAGATTCCAAGGTCCTGAGAGCAAGACATGCTCAGACATGCCCCCCCGCTCAGCTGGGAGTCTGCTTCTGCCTCTTCCGCTGTCGCTCCCCCTGCTTGTGCTCTCTCTCTCTCTCTCTGTCAAACAAACAAACAAAAATCTTTAAAAATTTCAAATTGAGAAAGAACTCCTAATTCAGAGTATCTTCTCTTTAGCAGTGATTGTTGCAGTCCTGCCTAACTTCTCAGTATATTGACCAAGGGAACCCAGGAAAAAAAAAGACAAAAGCTTAAAATGACCATAAAAACGAAAACAGAAGCATACCACCACAGAGTAAGATATCTGTTCGTTTTAAGAAAAAAAAAAGATAGTGAATGAAAAACATTTAACCTAGGCGTAAGCCTAGTGGTGTAAACCTAACTTTGACCCCATGGTAAAGAAGCTAACTAAAATCATGCAAGAGGAGACTTTGTTTCTCTCCAAGCTTGATTTTGGCTGTTCCAACAGAAATCTGGGCAATGTCCTCTCCAGTTCTCAAAGGCTGATTGTAGGTGGCAACAGTAATGCGTTTTTTCCTCATCTCCTACTACCACATACCCTGCCCCCCAATATCGATTGTCCCTCCAATAGAGCTTTTTTCCCCCCATCTGGGCAGAGACTACAAATCCCAACTAGCCGCTAGGAATCTGACTCTATGTCAGGTTTGCTCTAGCAGGTGGAGGTGGCTATAGGAGAGAGGAAACTATGGGAGGCGAAGAGGCATTTTAAAAAGTTTAATAACCAAGACTTAATGCCGTAAGAAGAAAGCTGGGGGCAAGACATGTCATGAAATGTGCTTTTTTAGGCATTATGCCAGTTCTGAGCAGCAGAGAAATGGGATCATGTTTCTGAATTAATATTTTATAGGACCCTTTATATCATTTCAAGAAACTCTTTCACATGCTCAGTAAGGTTCATGAAAATCAGACTTCCTTATTTGTTATTATTATTCTGATTTAAAGGGAACCAGGTAGGAATCAGTTGAGTGACCCGAAGAGAGGCTGTAATTCTATGATATTGTTATTAAAATAATTTGATTTCAAGATAAAAAAGAAACAAATCAACAGACATCTACCACACTACTGTTAGTAAGAATGCAATTTTAATCTTGTTCAAATCGATGCACATGGAGTGTAGTCACTAAAGGTATGTGTGTTGGTTGCCATGGTCAAAAAAATACTGTAAGTATGATGAGAGGGAAAGAGACAATCAGCATAGATATAAAATTGACATAGAATTACTTGATTAGTAGAATTGCATAGAGAATTATGTTAGTGGTTGACAAACTTAGCACTGATGAGCATATACAAGAGTCAATAAAAACAGTTGCTAACGCTCAGACTTCATCATTATCCTACAGGATTGTCTCCTCATGTCTCTCAGAATGAAAGTATGTTAGTTGACATCATCACAAAAACTTTGTTGTAATTGTTGAGCCATTTCCTATAATAATTGCTTTTTTAGCCCTGAGGTTGGTTTTTAAGCTTGAATTATGAATATTTCATATTATATTATTTTCATATTCCATGTGCATACCTCATGGAGATTAACTTTCTTATAGCCTCACACTGACCTTTACCTCATTGAAGGAAATTAAATTGTAAAATGAATCTGCTTAGGAAAATCTTTTTCAAAAAAATGTCTCTTCCTCTACATTGTTGAGGTTCAACAGAAGCCTTTAGCATTCCAATTCATCAGTCCTATTATATAATGAAATGAAAATCTGGATAATTGATAGAAAATTAAAATATTTTGTTTTTCTCAGGGTTAAAATGAAATAACAATGTTTAAAATATTGGAATATGGTAGAAAAGAAAAATAGTAACTGTTAACAATTAGCTCTTGATATTTTAGGATTTCAAGATGCTTTTCTAACCATATACTGGCCTATTTGACATTTTCCTCAGGCTGCTTGAAATTGGTGAAACACATATTGAAACAAAGACATGTCGATTCTGTAAATACCTGAAAATCCTCAATTTGTACTTCCAATAATATATTCATATATTAAGAAATAAAAAATACCTTAAATACCTAGAAACAAAATTTTGCATGTTACCACAAATAATAAACTATTTTCTGTTTTATCTGAGAGGGCTTTCAGAACAGTAGTTTTTTAAAGGTTTTATTTATTTATTTGAGAGAGAGAGGGTGCATGAGTGGGGGGAGGGACAGAGGGACAGGCAGACTCCCTGCAGTCAAGTGCAGAGTCCACAGGGAGGTTGAAGGGGGAACCATCTCAGGACCCTGAGATCATGACCTGAGCTGAAACCAAGTCCGATGCTTAACTGACTGAGCCACTCAGGTGCCCCTTCAGAATAGTTTTTAAATCTTTGATGATTTCTGAGGAAAAGAAAATTATAGGTTATGCATTTTCTATTCACAAAATCTCAGCTGCCTCCTAAAATTTCCAAATGTAACCTTATGATGCCTGGTGGCACTGATGTCCTGTATACTAAAGAAGGAGAAAAACTGGGCTTCCTGTGCACGGTTTATTTTAAATTCACATTGCATCTTATCTTTCAACACTCAAATCATATTACAAGGACTTTACTTCCTTTATCTAAACATCCTGATTCAATTTTCATATCAAAGTGTTTTTTAATGTAACATCATGCATGGAATCAAAAATAGAAGCATTGGTGTTTATTTTCACACCCAGAAAGTTTTGTTTGTATGCCAGGCTTAAAGGGAACACACCTATAAAGACAGAGTTTATAGATTTTAGAATAATCTCAATAAATTATTACTTAGTTTAGGAAGATGAAGCCTGAGAGATAAAATAACCAAGTCTATAAAATCAAGAGACCCAATTTCTTTTCCAGGAATTTTAATTTTAAAAGAAGTAGAAGAAAGAATAACAACATATAAAGTCATGAAATTGTCAAGCCTGTTGACTTCAGGGGGTAGAAAACAAAAAAAAATATAGATTCTATAATTGTTTAATAAATTCTATGACTCCTTACATGTAACATATTAATAAATATACAAAATTATTTCCCATTTGAGGAATTTTTCATAGAGATTAATTTTCTGTTTCTCCATCATCCCTTTTCCTACCTCCTGTTTCTGTCACAGCCTACATTTCCTTCTGTATGATCCATTGTTTTACCGGATGTTAAATGCTCTTTTACTTATGTGGCAAAATTAGAGGTTTTAAAGAGGATCTATTCATCAAAAATTTTCAAATGTATAATTGTGATTTTACATTTGATATCGGAACCCTTCTTTTTTTTCTCATTGATGTCAAGTCTGGTCTGAATTATCACTTATCCTTTGAAGAGACTTGAGCAAACAACCTATTTTATATCTTTGCTAAAGACTTAGCCTTATAGCATGGAAGAGAAAAATTAACCTCTGTGGTCAAAACTTACAATTTAAATGGTCACTTTTTATATCATTAATTTTAACCTCCATTACTCATTCTAGTATTTAAGTATATGTAGCATATATAAAGTATGAAAGAAGCAATGAGATTTTTTATAAAACAAAATAATAAATCAGTGGGCTCCAGTTAAGTTTTATTAAAATGATTCAACCAAAAGTTCAAAAATTAAGGTAGCTTCTATTTAAAAATGAATTTAAGAGATTAACTCATTCAATATATGACATACATCCTTGGTATAAAAGCCAAATACCAAACTACCTAAACTTAGTATTTTATAATTGAGTAGTTATATAAATTAAATAAGCAATTTTAACCAATTTTTTTTTTAAAGATTTTATTTATTTATTTGAGACAGAGAGAATGAGACAGAGAGCATGAGAGGGAGGAGGGTCAGAGGGAGAAGCAGACTCCCTGCCGAGCAGGGAGCCCGATGCGGGACTCGATCCCGGGACTCCAGGATCATGACCTGAGCCGAAGGCAGTCGCTTAACCAACTGAGCCACCCAGGAGCCCTAAATAAGCAATTTTAATATAAGCCATATTATTAAGTATCTCAGTGCTTCCAAGGGTCTGGAAGTTGGGAATTTTGCACATATATATGCATATACATATGATTAAAATTTTAATACAGTTATGAATTATGACTGACGAATTCAGATACTATGCCAATAAATGCACAGGCTTACATTGTTTTATTGCATTTCACTTTACTATGCTTTGCAGATATTGTGGGATTTTTTTAGAAATTGAAGGTTTGTGGCAACCCTGTGTTGAACAAGTTATCAGCACCATTTTTCCAACTGTGTTTGCTCATTTTTTGTCTCTGTATCACATCTTGATAGTTCTTTCAATATTTTAAACTTTTTCATTATATTATTATATTTGTTACGGTAATCAGTGATTATGACTTGATAAAAGCTCACATGATGGTTTGCATTTTTTATCAATATTTTTTAATTGAGGCATGTACATTGTTTTTTTAAATCATTGCACACTTAATAGACTACAGTATAGTGTAAACATAATTGTATATGAATAGGACACCAAAAATTCATTTGACTTGCTTTATTGTGGTATTCGTTTTATTGCACTAGTCTGGAACTGAACCAGCAATATCTGAGATATGCCTGTAATTAATTTACTGCATTTCTTCCATAAAATAAAATTATGTGAATTTTCATTGCTTTAAAGATTACCATTCAATTTAATTGTAATGTCTTTAGAATTTTATAAATAAAATATAAAAATTGATTTAATACAGTTTGTATTTCTTTCAACAATTATGTATGTACATGTGTATATTCACTAACATTTATATATATTTACTTATATACTTTTATTTATTTATATATTTATATAAATCAGCAAAAATAAATTTGAAGGAAATAATCTAGTTTTATGTTGAGTTCTGATTAAAGTTTAATTTCCCATTAAAAAAACAAGATGACTACTTTGAAAAGATGGTGTTTTTGGTATACTCATCTTATATTGTGTTTTTTTTTGAAGAAAATCCTGATCCTTAGTTGGCACTAATAAATTATTATTGATGAGATAAATAAATAAGTGATACTGGTTGATATCTGAGTCATGTTTTCACTCAAATTCTTTATTATTGTTCTAAATATTCTAGAGATGACTTCACTGTCCTGACTTATAAAATGTGAAAGTTGATGGACACAATCTCTAAATCTCCTTCCAGCACTAGTGTTAAATGATGGAATAAAATGTAAGATATCTGCGGATTATCTAATGCAGATTTCCCAGTAATGAAGTGGATTTCCCTTATCAGAACAATGGGATGCTTTGAATAGAAAATTTCAAATCTTGACAATTTTTTCTTATTCATAAACACCCTACAATACTTTCTTTCTTTTTTTTCCTTTAAGATTTTATTTTTGAGTAATGTCTACATTCAACATGGAGTTCGAACTCACAGCCCTGAGATCAAGAGTCGCATGTTCCACTAACTGAGCCAGCCAGGCAGCCCTACAATGCTTTATTTCTAATAAGATGTTGACTTTTAAAAGCCACTATTATATCCCTAGTGTCTGTTTTTCTGTTTTTAGACTTCCTTTACTCCTCCTTATCCCTTATCCTCATACCTTTTGTAATCCAATAATTATTTTTTCGCATACTCTTTTTAGGATTTACTTCAAATATATTATAACCTGCCATTTTTGAGATTTGGCTATATTCTATTCATGGTTTTCTTACTCTAGTTCAAATTGATATCATAAATTATATTTTTAAAATAAAGATAATTTATTCTTTCAAAACATTAATACAGTTTTTAAAATTTATTTTTTTGTAATCAGTAAACAGAATTTTCTGATAACTATTATTCATGCTTATAATCCATTGTTTGAAAGATGACAATTTTAAATAGATTTTTTAAAAGATTAGAAGGAAATATACACGTGAGCCATATGGGTGGCTCAGTCAGTTAACATGACCTTGATTTAGGCTCAGGTCATGATCTCAGGGTTGTGAGATCAAGCCCCATGTCCAGCTCTGCACTGGGCATGGAACCTTAAGATTCTCTCTGCCCATCCCCCCTCTTAAAAAAAAAGATTAGAAGGAAATATACATGTGTGCTAAAATGCTTATTTCTGAATTGAAAGATTAAAGGTCTTTTTTAATGCTCTTCATATATTATATTTGTCTTTAAATCATATGAGGAGTTAAAAATGGTTTGTCTTGGATATGTTTATAGTACTTTTTAAAAACCATAGTGTGATATCAGAGATTATGATTCAGATTATCATAATTTTCATTTTTCTATAATACATTCTTTTTGTCCACGATCTATATATTGCTTTTGTTGCCAATATATATGTTCTTGAAATTAAGGAATTCTTTTTCTATGTAACTTTAACTGATGACTTCAAGATCACTTGGACATGTCTCAAATATTTTCTGGCAAATCAGCTGAGAACTATATTTATTAGTTGAGAATATTATATGTTCTATGATAATTACTTAATTTCTACCTTTAGAGATGCATTTTCTGACCTAGCCATTCAAGAAAATGGAGGCCCCAATCTAAGTTACTCTTAAATTTCTAAAGGTTTCATAGATTCTGTATGAAAAATAAAAAAAATGAAGATTAAATTATATCTTTTCCTTTCTTAGGCAAATAGTGACAGTTGCTAAACACAATACTATTTGTGATATTCAGGGATTTAAGAAATGCTTCTTTTCACATGATTTTTAAAGCAAAAAAATACTATTTCATTGATTTCTCTCTAGTTATTTTGATCTGTTATTAATAATTCTAATTCTCAAATCAAAATCATTTGCAAAGCATAAATATTGTCTTATTACATCACCCCAAACATGGGCCTATGGATTTTCTTCAATGATGAAGAAACAGTGATACTGTGGGCAGAGAAAATACAGTTTCCCCAGTAGACTGAAAAATAATTGTAATTATTACTTATCTATTAAAAATCACACTACTGATATATATATTTATATATGTATATAGCATCCTGAAATCTTCTTTTACTTACAAATTCTTAGCAAAATAGCCATCTGGAGAAAAAAACAAACAAGAAAATATACCATAAGTTGGCTAGCAAATAATAAATTAATGGACCAAATTGCAAGGGCGTTGTTTCCTTCATGAGCATGTGATTTTTTTTAAAGAATATTTTAATTTTATTCCACAATAAATATGCTTATAAATAATAAGTAAATAAATAAAATTTTATGGTTTGAATCATGATTTTTCAATGAAATTTTATTTCATAGTTTCAAATATCATTCACTTGATTTTTTTTGGTTGATATTCATTTACCAGGGTCTCTTAATACGCTGCTTGTCAATTTTCTATCAAAGATTTCCTTCCAAAGCCTCTATATTAAGTGATTTTCTGTCAATAAAACCTAAATACGTTTCTGAAAACTCCTACTTAAAGGGAGCCTGTAATGAATCAAATTATAGTGTGAATGAAGTCCATTTATCTCTTCCATGAGATCTCTTCAAGTTTCTAGAGATAAGCATTTTAAAGCAGGTTTCAATGGAAAGATAATTCAATATCTAACCTCATACTACAAGGTATATTCAGACATATTGTGAAGACACAAAGGTGCAACTCTGGTGTTTTGCTGCATCACATGAAAGTGTCTTGCTATTTTTTAGAGATAGATGAGGAAAGATATATGTGAATGTTTTGCATGTTGTATTGAAATAACTAGTTTATGTGTTTGCCTTCCTAGGAATATCATTCAATGTAGTATCCTCAACAATACAGTCTACACTGTGTGATTCACTTTTGCATTCCTACCATACAATGACTGGAACAAAGGTGAAGCATAGCAAATGTTTACTGAACTGCAGGAGTTCTGTAGGATTAAATAAGGATAAATAAGGTATAGAATATTCCAAGCTATAGGATATTAAATAAAGTATTACTGGTATTGTTAAAACTGATTTGACGTCATTTGAATTTGTGTTTAAATATTCTAGTTTCTCTGCAAGTAACAAGAGTTCAGTGTTCAGAAAATAACTGTTGGTTTCACATATTGATGACAATCTTTCCAAATGCTTTCCATCTACTTCCTTGCTTTAGTAAAGAGAATCTATTAAGCACAATTTTCATATTTTTTAGTAGCTTCAAATTTAATGTTTCAATTTTTGTTTTTCCCACAATTATTAATTATTTTCTGTGGATTGCTAATGATATCAGAAATGGGACTGCAAAGAGACTATCTGAAAGTCAATATTGTTGTTCTTGCTAAATTCATGGTATTTCCTTTGGTTGTTACTTCTAAGAGTTTCATTTCACTCTACAAAATTCAATTTGAAGGCAAGTTTCCACAAAAATATGTGTTTTTCTATAAAATGGTTATATCCTTTAAATGTACAGTTCATACTGGCTTTTTATTTTTCATAGGCTGTTAATTTTTCTCTATTGTTTGTCAAATGATATGATTTTTTTAAATGTTGCTTCATTTTTTATTTTATTTACTCTCTGAGGGATTTTTGTACAATTGTTTGATTTATAAAGTAAAAACAAATGAAATTAACAAAACCCCTCAATCTTAAATACAATGTGTTTATAGATGTGTGAATGATTTTTGTTTGTTCTGCTTGCTTTTTATGCAAGATGCACAAAGTTTGTGCGAATTAGTGGGTCTACTGTGTTTCTCTTAAACAGAGGAAGGAATTAGCTACTCAACTCCTAACTTCAAAAGATAAATGATACCTGCATTATCAGTCATAGATGAATTTACTTACTTGAGATAAATATGAAGGAATCTCTTGTGTAAAGCATACCTTTCAGCTGAATATTGTATTATGCAAACTTTATCAGGGAACATACCATGAAGAAAGTTTCTTTCTCTCTCCCTTTCACTCTATTTAATTCACCTCTGAATATCCAGCAGCTAACAGTACCAATCAAACACAAAGTGTTCAATAAATATTTGTTCATTCATTCAACATGCTACAGAAGATGGGTTTGGCTAGGTTATATTACCTTTCATTTTCAATATTGAAAAGACTTCAGGTAATGTAAATGAACAAACTTGTGGTTAAATTGGCAAGGATTTTTGTTTTTCTTTCCCCTTTTATAGACCAATGATAATTAAAAAGCAAGGAAATTAAATATAGTCAGTGTAATACAGTGAAAATAAATTTAATGTGTTTAAATTTTAGTTAATGTTATGGCTTTGGGGAGTATTTGGGGGAGCATTTTGGGGAGTACATATCTTGAATATGCTTTGTCCTGTTTTTTTTTCCGCCCTCTGGGCAGCATTGCACATAATTAAAAAGTTAAGTTTTTTTCAGCTTTGTCTTTAGAAGAATATTTAAGTTTATAATTTTCCAATATTTTTTTATGTGGCTAAAATGTCATTATTTACTTTTCTAATCAGTGTAAAATCATAAAAGACTTGGTGAGAGTAAGAGCTGTCCCCATAGTTTATTCAAGAAAATCTCATTATTCTCAAGGGACATTTATTTGATTTTAACATAAACATTAGGAAAATTTATATTATAATTAAAATGTGATACTTAAATACCAAGAATAATTCTCATCATTTCTGTTCACGCACTAAAGGTCAATTAATCTGTACTTGGTATTTGACAAATATTTTTAAATTTAATCATCTTAAGATCACTGTAAATGTTTTATTTCAATATTACAAATGAGAAGCTGAAGTTCAAAATACTTAGGTAACTTTCCCAACATACTACACTTGATAAGTGGCAGAGCCAGGATTCAAATAAATATATGCCACATTCAAATAAAAGTAGGTGTTTACTCTTTGCTGAAATGTGAACTTTCCTCATAATGCTTCCTTTTGCTTCCATTTGATTCCATAGTCATTTATTGAGCTTCTATCATGTACAAAATATGACACATAGGTACTGACTTTTGTCTGTGGGCTTCAAGATACTCCAAATTATCTTCTTCAATCCATTTAAAGATTCTGTTTTATATATATGACATATATGACCAGTAAAAAAAAAAAAAAAAGTAAGCTACATTTCCCATGATTTCTTTCCTTTCACGTATTTCTAAGTTTTCTACAAAAGTACACTTTACTATTAGATCAATATCTTATATTAATTTTTAGTCTGAAGTTTTCCTTCATTAACCATACTTACTTGCCTCTGTTCCTTGCTCGGGCATCAATCAAGAGGTGCTTGGCAGGTTGCCTACTTAGAGTCAGTAAATGTAGGGACCATAGAGGATAGAGGATTAGAATTAGAAACCCTGAGCCCTTATATTAAAAAAAAAATGTGTAAGGTAAAGGTGCTCAGAAGTTAAATGAATTTCTGAGGCTCACACATCTGTTTAGGGAGTCCAGGCACTGAGGTTCTCAAGTTCTTGGGCTTTCATTGTATTTCTGCAATGCCTTCAGCCAGTGCTCAGTACTGTCTGCACATTTTTACTTGGCTTTTTCACTTCTCTAATTGTTTATTTTGTTTCCTGTTTGTGACCACGTTGTCCTTCCCATGGATACAAGTTCTTTGAAGTCAGGCATTAACTTAATCAAAAAGTCCTGGTATGTTTTTGAAGTGTCCCATTGAATTCTTTAAACAAGATATTGGACATGTCTGAAAAGTATTACAAATGAAAAAGCTACATAATATGTCTTTGTGGTCCTAGAACAATGCTGTTAAAATCAGCCCGCGATTTTTCTAATGAGACCAGAAAGCTCGTATATCAAGTCTTAACTGTGCATGAAGCAATCAGACTCTTTGAAAAGACACTTCCAAAAAAAAAAAAAAGAAGAAGAAGAAAAGACACTTCCACAGAAAAAGAAAATACAAATCAGCCAAATAAAAATTAAAAATCACTTTCTTAGTTGATTTTGAAATGCATGGATTTGTTTTCATATTTATAACAGTATAAAGAATTGAATTAGCATTAAGATCAGTGACAGAACACTTTAATTAATATTTTCTATCTCAATATCATTCTAAAATAAGAAAATATGTTTATGTGTAGTTTGATGACAGGATAATCAACAATCAGCAAGAGCACTTAGTGGTCAAATAAACATTAACTGTATGAATAAAGAAATTAAAAATATTTATTACTATAGGTTATCTGCAGTTTTTATATTTTACATTTCAACTAAAATAATATTTGCCAAAGCCAAATGTATGGCATATTTAAATACAGACATTTACATGCAACACACATCTAAAATTAAATATTTCCCTAAAGTAGAGACATATATACTCCTCAGCATAATCTTATTTGAATAATATAGTATTAAATGACTCAATGAGACTTGGAACAAGAACACAATCAATGGGAGAATACTTTATTTATAGGAACAAATGTAGCAGATGCATGAGTCTCCAGGGCCTTGGACTCCTTGCTTCTTTACCTCCTCTCATTTCTAATTTTTATCCCAGTTCTAAAAGTCCAAAAATGAAACCTAACTACTTTTGGGATAAATCTCCTCTGAGCTTCATTCAAACCACTACTGCCTACTACTTTAGTAGCAATTTCTGTTAACAGATGAGAAGATGCCCCTAGTCCCAGCCTAGAGCTATGTATAATCTGGTCATGTTTTTATGACCGTTAGAAATGTGCTCCACTTACTGGGTAAGTCCATGTTCACTTAAGAATGAGCCCAAACGTGGTTCCCATTCTCAGTTATCAATGTGGGTTATGTTTAACCTGGAAGTTCTATGTGTCTTCCCCAAAGTTCCTGTGTCTAGCTTATAACTAGAAGTGATACATTGCTTATTCTTGAACCAGGGTTAGTAATCCAAGAACAAATGATTGTCCTCTCCTATTGTAAGAAACGGACCTCTTCTACTCTCTCTATGCCTGAGAGAGAAAGAGTCTTCATCATTATGGAAAATGTGTTCTGAATATATGGATATCTGAGCATTAACTTTTTTACATGTAGAAAAAAATATCCAAACTAGATATTTGGTCTAACTATTGACAATTTTGCAAAAGCTTAACTTTAACTCAACTACGGTTTTATAAAACGTTGTTATTACTTCTTTACTTTCCTTCCATTAAGTAATAAGTTTTTCTGACTATGAATGGAATGAAGTCAAATGGAAGGCTTTACAGAATATATTGGTAGATATAGTAGGTGTTGTTATAAGGTAAGTTTTGATTTACATTTTTAAAATCCTTTGACATGATGCATTTTATTTTAAAAGATGTACTCATTTGTTAGAAGTAAACATGCTGTATATTAAAAGCAGATTACAAGTTTGCCATCAAAATGAACAAAATTAATTTTCTTTATAACCAAATGGCAACATCTGACTTTACATCCTGGAACTCCGTACAGGTGAATGAGCGTGATCGTCTTCTAAGATTTGTTGGTCTCTGAGGTCTTCCTTCTCTCAAGTCTAAATAGATGTCAGATTTCAGAAAACGTGTATAACTGTCTTGTTCCATAAGCTGATACACCCTGCTTTGTGCAGCATCAAAAGTGTGTAGGGTAGGTTGGGTGATGCTCTTAGTAATGACTTCTTTGGTGTGAAAATCAAGGTTAACCTGGATGATAATAATAACAGTAAAGTATGATTATGGTCAATCTACTTAAGTAAACACTTTTGAAAAACAAACAGTGCAGGACTGATCCAATGTTGGAATGGGCATAAGGCACTTGGATGCTTTTGTGATTTTTTTTTGTTATAAGCCTAGGGATCCAATGATTTACTCTGGGCTGGCATTTCATCTGACTCTTCTCTTCCTATGCTCCCAGTCCTTCTCACTCTCTGCTAATTTAGAATAGTGAAACATTGTAAATATCATATAAACCATTAGGTTAACCCATTTTCAAAGTGGGAACAAAACTTCATAGAAATTAAATTATTTTGAGTGAGGGCAAAGAGTGAGTTTGGGACATATTTAGGATTTCAATGTGGGGCTTTTGTCTTATCCCCGTGCTTTTTAAATTTTATTATGATGCTTTATTACAAGCAAGTGTGTGCTGAAAATGGATAACTTTTAAAGATATAAAATCCTTTCATGTTTTTACCAAAGCACTACTGCTGTATCTGATTCTGATGGATGTAAGTTTTCACTTAGGGTTCCTTCCTTTTCCCTCACGGGTAACACCATACCACTAGCTGCTTTTTAAAAATCTGTTTATAAAATTGGCCATGGGAAAAACAGAAAAATGCACGAAAACACAGAATAGATTGAAACATATTGAAACAAGAAAACAATCATCATTCCATGTGAAATGATACCCACATAGACAATGCTACCTCATGGACAATACTAATTTATAGTGAAACAGAACTCTAAACATTGATAGCCTACCAGTTCTACCACTTCAGCAAAGAAACACTATCTATTGAACACGTAATAAAACTACAGAAACTCTATTTAAATTATTTTTGAGGGCAGTCAGGTAATGTTTGCTAGTTTTATAGTTTTATTGCTATAGTTTTAGCAGTTGTACACACAATTATCTCACCCTGAGCTTGCAGTCAAAGAAAATCACATTTGTTTTTTCACTTGAGCTGTTGTCAGATTAGGTTTCCCTCATCTAACAATTATGAAATTTTCTTTTAGTCTACCTTAAAGTGGAGAATAATTATTTTGGGGCAATCAAACTTTGCATAGGTAGATGAGCTCACACTAAAATGGTACAATATACAATCTTTTTAATTTGTCTTGCCTTCCTCACTTATAGAAATTGTTAGTTAGAGACATTGCTTATGCTTAGGTGATGAATATAGATAAGTGAATGAATCTAAATGTTGCAAGTAATTGTATTTACTCTTAGTCTAGAATAAAAAATAACCCCAAGGAATGACTTCAATTATACTTTTACTTTCATGGCAAGTCTTACAATGTATTCTGTTTGTATATGGGAATTTATAGAAATATCCATTTTTGCTTCAATAAAATCTTGACCTTTCTGGTAGAATATATGAGGATACAGATTTGATAAAGGCAGATTCTCTCAAAAAATTTTTAAGCAGTATTAAATTTTTATTAAATCATCTTTACTGTACCTCTTGTGGAGCATCATTCCGTATAAATTTCTCATATATTGCTTTTGCTTTAAGGATAATTTGTTGAGGGTCTTTACTTTTCTTGAAATCTTCACAGGCTATCCAAAATTCAATGTTTTCCTCACTGAATTCTGTTTTAAGGAATCTGGTAAAAGTCTCCAGTCCATCTATTAGGAAAATAAGTGATATATTTTAACTATACAATATTAATGCTGAAGAATTGTACTACTTGATATTTTTTTCCTCCAAATATTTATTTAAATTTCAATTAGTTAACATGCAGTGTGATACTGGTTTCTGGTATAGAATTTAGTGATTCATCACTTATATACAACACCCAGTGTTCATCACCTATTTAACCCATCCTCCCGCCCACCTCCTCTCCTGTATTGTACTACTTGATATTATAGCTATGTCTTCCTTCTAATGCAGTGAAGAAACACACATATGCACACTATACATGGGAGACCTCATATAAATTAGCTGTAATATTCACAATTATGAAAAGTAAGTATCAGTCCTGTTGAAAGGAGGTTGGTATCATACACAGACCTGAGGAAGAGGGACAAATCCCTACTCCGGATCTTGCTTTGGGTCTCTTTCAGGTCCCTCAGTGCCTTTCTCAGGGGTGTGGGAGTTATTCTACAGAGCCAAGAAACTATTCCACCTGGTGCCCATTCTCTCCATGCCCCCTGACTTCCAGACTATGCTTCTATACTCAGGACCCTGGAATTCCCTGTCTAAAAGCTCTATGTTGCCAGGGTTTGCACAGTCCTCTTCCCCAAGTTCATCCACTAAAGGCACACTGACTCAATGGTATGCATACCCTTAGAATAGGACTTCAATTTGAAGGCTGGAGTGTCCACCCAAATGTGCAAAGAGGACTTTCACAGTATGGAACCAAACCATGAATAGAAAGAGAAGGAAGGTAGGCAACTTGATAGAATAGAACTGTAAAGAGTCTGAGAATTTTAAATTCAAACCTAATGGTTACACAGTATATTTGTATAAATAAAAGGATAAAATATATATTTTTAACAGTTTGTTAGCTTGATTTATAGCTCTTAAGCATTTAGATATTTATCATGGGATCTCCATTTTTACATTTGTTCTGAGCTCCATCAATGTTAGGCATTGGTATAAAGTTTTGTGGAAGATGGCCAGAGTTCAAATTCATGTTTAGCTAGTTACTATGTAGTCCTGAGTGAAATACTTTTCTTTCTGTGCCTCAGTTTTTCAATATTTAAAATTAAGATAATGATGATACCTACCTGATAGGGCCATTTAGAGAATTAAAAGCATTGATCCAAGAAAGATGGAGTAGGAGGACTTTCACCTTGTCCCAAAGATACAACTAGATAACATCCATATCAGTATAAATAACCCAGAGAATGACCTGAGGCCTGGCAGAACAGACTCTCCATAGCTAAATGTAGAGAAGAGGCCATGTTGAAGAGGATAGGAAGGACAGAGACACAGTTGGGAGCCAAACAGACCCATGAGACTGTCTGCAGAAGGGAGGGACACTGCAGGCACTGAGAGGGGAGATAAACAGACCCTTGTTGCCAGGCACCCCAGGCTCAGCCACAATAGTAGAACACATAACACACATAGGACACAGATTCTGGTGAATAGGAAACATTGCACTGCAGGGCACCATAGGACTTCTTCATAAGGCCACTACTTTCAAGAGCCAATGTTGCTGACTTTCCTAACATATAAAAACAGACACAGAGAGATAAAATGAAGAGATGGGGGATATGTCTCAAATGAAAGAGCAGGACAAAACAGAAAAATAGACTTAGGGTACTTAGCAACACTATTAAGTGTAATAACTTTATCATTATATGGATCCCAGAATAAAAAGAGAGAGAAAGGGAGGCAGAAAATTTATTTGGAGAAATGATAGCCAAAAAATTCCCAAATCCAAGGAAGGAAACAGAAATTCAGAACCAGGAGGCACAGAGAGCCCCCTATAAAATCAACCCAAGGAGGTCCACACCAAGACAAACAGTCATTAAAATGGCAAAAAGTAAAGATAAAGATAGAATTTTAAAAGCAGCAAGAGAACTATTGGCTATTTACCCCAAAGATACAAATGTAGGGATCTGAAGGGGTACATGCACCCTGATGTTTATAGCAGCAATGTCCATAATAGCCAAACTGTGGAAAGAGCCAAGATGTCCATCGACAGATGAATGGATAAAGAAGATGTGGTATA